>NW_026266644.1:0-25000 GCF_025860055.1 Xyrauchen texanus | reverse complement strand
GCTTCACATTTCTGCCTTTAAACCATCAAAAAAATTGGCCACATTCACTTCCATTGTATTTTAAGTGCCTCACTGTTTTTTTTTTTTAAAGAAAAGGAGGAATGAGTCGAAGTTATTTTTGTGGCAATCAACATTATGCCACAAATGCTGTTGATTGTGCTTTGCTTAAATTTATTCCGGAATATTCTTTTAATCCTTATTTAGAACATTACAAGGCAAATCTTAGGTCTCATTGAATTTTTCCTGAATCCAGTACTAGATTACCGAACTTATTCATAATAATGACAACTATGATAACCTTAATCAAAAGGTTTTATAAACTCCTCCCCCTACACAATTCCTCTATTGAGTTCACATTATGATTTATAGCACAAATCCAAATTAGTCCATTTGTCATCACTCATGAGAGGAGATCAATAGCTAAACCATTAGTTTCTATCTAGGAGGCTGCAGCATGAGGAATGAAAACAGAATTGAGTGTGTTTATTTGTTTTTGAGTGCATGCACATGTGTGTACTGGCATAACAGAGAGTGTTGTGATGTTGGTGGTATACTGTTTATACTGTAGTCCCCAAAAGTATTTGGACACCTGAAATTTGCATTAGCTAAAAGATTATCAAACCAGGTAGCATTTCTTTTAAAGAAAGATAGCTTAAACACACTCTCTTAAGCAGTACATTTAGCAAATAGACGTTTTAAATGATAAAACAACAGCTTTACTGTTCAAAATATCAGTTAGTATGATTAAATACACCTGTGGTCACTCTAACAGGACACACGCGTACATTTGACAGGAATTTACTAAAAATCACCTTGGGACAAGGCTTGTAAATATGTTAATGGTCTAGCATAATTTGCTTGCAGATGCCACTTGGTTTGTTATATTTATGATTATCAAAATGATCTAAAAATGAAATGATATGCATACATTTTTTTAATTGTGGCTCAGGTGTCCAAATACCTTTTGGGGACAATGTACTGTATGTGCCATAGTTTTATTATACTGTGACATTTCAACTGTCTAAAATACCTATTGTGTACATTTTAATATTCTATGTTTCTGTTTAGACTCTTAAACCTATCATACCTTTCCTCTGTGTGGTTTCCATCTCTGTTCTGGGTTGTATCTCTGAGGCTGGGAGCTCTGGTGGGGTCTCTCAGCTCTGTGGAGATTTATCCAACTGGTTGCCAAAGTTCTGCCTCTTCAGTTTGGTTTCAGCATCAAACTTCTCCAGTGCTGCGGCCCAACATTGCTCAACTGTAGACCCGAGAAGCCTGCAAAACTGAACAGCAGACGGGATGATTTATCCACAACTATCTCATCCCATAATGTGTGTACTTACATTGCAAACTACCCTTTCCAAGAAAAGGTACCTCTGTATAGTCTAACTTCCCATCTTTGCTTACATCTGCTAAAGAAAAGATTTCATCCACTTCCTTGGATGACATTTTTGCTCCAGTCTAAAATGATCAATTCACACAATACACAAAGAAGCTAAGATTATAACAGCAGATACTTATAAGTTATGACTGATAAGAGACTGATTCAACACTCACTGAAGTAAGGATTCTGCTGAGCTCATCATGTGAGATATATCACAATTTAGATAAAAACATTTTTAAATGTTCATTAGCTGGTCTGCTTCTGCAGGTTTTTCCTTCATAAGTATCTCACAAAAGTCATCAAAATTCAACTTCTTAGTTCCTGGGGGCCAATACTTGTCTAAAGCCTTTTGAGAAAAATTTCTACCCACTTGCTGAAGAACTGAAAGACAGACACAGCAGAGAGACAAACAACAATCACATACAGTAGCAACCTAGTGGTAACCTAGTGATGACTCTTTGCAACATGTTATAGTGACATTAGATATCTTTAATAAATCATCAATAAACATTATTACAGACAATGTCTAACAAATTCATGGTTAAAGGTATACGTTAATCCCAAAATCTAAATTCTGTCATTGTTTACTCACACTCAAGTTGTTTAACATTCCGCCTTACATCTTGATTCACAGAGGGTAAAACAAAGCCATACAGGTTTGGAACAAAATTGGAGTTATTAAATGAACTATCTCTTTAATGTATGGTTATATATATTTATTAATCTTTGTTAATGTAGGGATAGTTCACCCAAAAATGAAAATTCCCTGATCATTTACTCACTCTCATGCCATACTGTGTATGACTTTCTTTTTTCTGCAGAACACAAACAAAGCTGTTTAGAAGAATATCTCAGCTCTGTAGGCCCATACAATGCAAGTGAATGGTGACCAGAACTTTGAAGGTCCAGAAAGCACATTAAGGCAGTGTGTGGCTGACAACAGATTGATATTTCTGTCCTTTTTACTATAATTATCCTCCCTACCCAGTAGGTGGCGATATGCATGAAGAATGTAAATTGCCAAAAACCAAAGAAGAATGTGGAAGTGAAAGTGGATATTTGTAGGCTGTTCACACAGTCAGTATTTGGGATTGACAATAGCATTTACTTACAGGTGTGAGTCCAAAAATGTCCTGTTCATACAACAGCTTACAGTAGCAGATTGAATACTGTCTGTATGAATGAACAACCAAAGTCAAGCCCGTATTCTGACAGCTGTAACCAAAATGACAGTGACGAGAGTAAATATAAAAGATGGCGACGTCCACAACACTGGAACGTCTTATCACAATTGATGGCGTGTTATTAATTAAACAAGACCAAATGAGGTGGGAGTTCATTCATCAGATCATAATTAACCGACAGCAGCTTTGAATGCTTTTTAACCGAGTTAAGAGTGCAGCACAATCGCGAGCAGCTTCAGTGAAAAACAGCAGTTCGATCTTCGGATGACACGCAACTCATATCTCCATCTCTGTGAATTAATGAAAACCCTTGTGATTAACATGGGACACGCGTGTCCAGTGCAGCGTAGCTTTCACATTATATGACGTGACTAACAACTAGTTGTCCAGTGCGGTTCCATTCATGCAGCACAGATTTGCCGAGAATGCGGTTGTGAGACCTGAAACTTTGGGGGTGTCGGTTCGGTTATAGAATGCTGTTGTCACACTTATAAATAACTGTCCTCTGTGTGAACGCAACAGTGTTAAGCACTCAAAACAGGTCTGACAACTGTATTTTGCTACTGTGTGAACATGGCCATAGTAAAAAGGTCTTCAATACTGATCTGTTTCTCACCCACACATAGCGCTTCTGAAGATACAGTATATATTTAAACTCTGGAGTCATATGGATTACTTTTATGCTTCCTTTTTGTGCTTTTTGGGCCTTCAAAGTTCTGGTCACCATTCACTTGCATTGTATGGACCATCAGAGCTGAGATATTCTAAAAAATGTTGTTCGTGTTCAGCAAAAGAAAGAAAGACAAATGACACATCCCAAATGATGGGAACATTTTCATTATGGGATGAACTATCCTTTTAATAAAATACAATTTTTCATTGTTAGTTCATAATGCATATTAACATATTATACTATTGCATATAAACTATTACTATATGCTGAAATTAACATTAACCAAGACTGATCAAAAAGTATTGTTCATTGTTACTTCATGATGTTATTATGTTATTAAGCTTTGATTCATTATTTTATTAATTTATCATATATGTTCATATTTGAAAGTACATTATTGTCTAATGAATGATCTAATAAGCATTATAATGTTGATTAAAGATAATGGATTAAATACATTATAAAGTGCTACCCATTTATGTGAAACACTGCTCTCTGAATAACAAACCATATTGTAATCTCATCAGTAATATGTATTAATGATGATCAATATGCTGGTGTGAGGGTATATGAAATGCATTATGCTCACCGGTGCACAGATGATCTTTTGAGGTCATATTCATGAGACTGGATCTGAACAGACAGATACGCAGCCCTGCATTGCCAATAAACCCCCTCTTCCTCTGAACGCAGCATTGCAAAAACACACTAATCGAATATAAATAAATATCGAAAGGAATTATCAGTGCACATTGTTTCAGATGCAAGATTCTTTTGTTGTGGGTTAGTTTGCTTGAATCTCAATTCAAAGAATGCGAAGAACGGATTTGCGTTCTTGAGGATTGGAATCGAACTTCGGTAGTGGACGATGACGTAGAACGAGTCCATGAGAACGTAAGAACACAAAAGAACGCACATTGAGATTCACCCTTCGTGTTTTATTCACTTATGTATTTATTTATTTACACCCTTCGTTGCCATGGTGCCGTGTAAACAAAACCCACTGAACGGTGCGCCGTTGAAATGAAGCAACAGGAAACAACTGCTTTCAATGGCTCTCATACAATATTTATTAATTAGATATTTTTAGATTGTATGTCTGATAATAATGAACGAGTTTTGAGTGTATTACACCAACATGCTTTGTTCTCGTGCAGTTTGCAATTATCACGGCAGAATATATTTAAAACACTATCTCGCGTGTAGAATGAAAGATAATTGTTTCCAGGGGAACGAACTAACTGTCGCACCGCGCCAAACTACAAAACGCGCCCAGAGACCGTTGTTGTTTGTGTTTTGCAATTGCATTCCTGAGAGAAACATAAAAAATGCCGTAAGTGTATTCATGTATTTGTCCACACATAATTGCAACGATATAACCTTGTGTTTAAAATTTTGTGTTATGTGGCGAAACCATCAAACAGTGATGTTTTCAGACAATACCATGGTACTTTGATAGTATGGCACTGAATGATTATCCTATTCCTACACTAAGGTATTATCATGGTACTCCAAGGTACTTCAGTGAATACCATGGTACTACCGTGGTGAATGTCCAAGAAACCACGATAGTACTATAGTAGCATGTCCACAACTTGGTTGTTTTGTGATGACTTTTAGTTCCTCTTTGTTTCTTATTGTTCTTAAGACTCAGGTATGACTTTTTGGACTCAGTGTATTTGTGTTTATTGGATGAAGGAGTGATACCTGACTCACTGCACTGGCTTTGTATGATTCTGTAATTTCCCTTACAGTGTAAAGAGAGCCCTTCATTTACATGACAAAGAAAACGTGAGTGAAGGAAATCACAGAAACACAACATCAGGGGTTTTACTTTTAATTTAGATCAGAAATGTATTTTTTATGTGATTTAAAGGGAATGTTCACAAAAAGAAAATAAAATTATCTCATAATTTACTCACCCTTATGCCATCCCAGATATGTATGACTTTCTTTCTTCTGCTGAACACAAACAAAGATTTTTAGTAGAATATCTCCGCTCTGTAGGCCCATAAAATGCAAGTAAATGGTGACCAGACCTTTCAAGCTCCAAAGATTACATAAAGATAGCATAAAAATGATCCATATAAGAAGTGATATAATAGGATTGGGTGAGAAACAGATAAATATTTAAGTCCTGTTTTACTATACATCTTCCACTTTCACGTCCTGAAAGTGGAGATTTATAGTAAAAAAAAGACATATTGATCAGTTTCTTACCCAAAGTGACAGCATCACTTCAGAAGACATATATTAAACCTCTGTAGTCATAATGAGTTACTTTATGGTGCATTTATGTGATTTGTTGGAGCTTCAAAGTTCTGGCCACCATTAACTTTCATTGAATGGACCCACAGAGTTAAGATATTCTACTAAAAATCTTTCAGCATAAGAAAGAAATTCATACATATCTGGGATTGCATGAAAGTGAATAAATTATTAGTAAAAAGTGGACTAATTTCATGCAATTAAGAGTTGGGTCCATTCCAGCCCTTTTTAAGCTGACACTAGAACTGCTGCTGAACTGAAGTAAATAAATAAGATCTGGTATTTGGTTATCAAAACAAATATATTTGCAGTACAGAAGTAAGAAATAATACCCAAAATTATTTATCAGTGTTCAGTGTGTAATTATTCTAAATCTAAATATTATGACTTTGTTCTTATCAATGATTATACATAACTATTTCACATATATTTATTTTAGACCCCAGCAAAGAGGCATGCATCAAACATGAATTATTCCCCTATGACTGGAACTCGATTGATGAGTCCCACGACTAAACCTGCAGGTACTGGAACCCACAGTTCAGCTTCTGTGTCGTCATCAGGGTCTCATAAAATTCCCATTTTTTTTTTCTATGTCTGCCCTTCAGGAGTTTTATATTTGATTTGTATTGTGAACAAAGCAATATGTGTGTGTATTCTTTTTATTCTTTATAATCACCATAAAAAACCATGCTCATGCTGTCACCCAAGCACTATACAGTAGGAGTCTCTTGTAATCCACTAGGCTTGCATTTTGATTAACTGACAGTGTAGCCATTAATAATATCATTGCTTATGCTGATTTGATAAATTGCTGACATTTAGTGCTTCATCAACAGGTAATTCCAAAGCAGTTGGGAAGACAACGAATCCCCCTAAAACAAAAGAACCCATGACGGATGCTGAGAGGTAAAAGGATGCAGTCAAGCAAATTTCCTCATTTAAACTTATTAACAATAAAATTGGAGATTAGACAAATCAAACATTTTTGTAACCTAAACTTACTCATTCATACATATATTTACTGTAAATCTTCTGTACAATTACATGAATTTACATGAATTGTTATTAACACACTGTTGCTGTGGCAGGTTTTAGACTGTTGAGTTACTTTCTTAAAACTTGATTGCTTTTAGCAGAAAACAGAAGTCTATTTTTATGAGGTTTCTAACATTGGTATAACCAGAGCAATGGAACAGATAGAAATCTCTCCTCATTACTGGATATTTCCTTTGTCCCACTGGGCTGATAGCCATTATGACTGATCAGAATTTAATGACAGGACATGGAGGGAGTTTCATCACCAGCCAAAAGCCCTCTGATTTACACTGCACTAAAAATAGTTGGATAAGGAGAGTTTAAGAAAAGACCTATTTCCTTTCCAACGCATACTAACACAGAGCTTCATGCGATCCATCAAGACAAGCATTAGTTTTGAATTTTCTAGTGCAGTCATTTAAGAGGAAGCTAGTTAAATATATATAAAAACATCAATAAAGAGAGCGAGCTTATAATTAATTTAAGAAAGTTTTCATTTGGGGAGTCTAACCGAAGAGAACTGATCTTGTGCAAAATGTAGAAGAGAGCTTGAGTGGGATTGGACAAAGGGACTTGTATATGATTTTGCATAAAGTATATCTCTCTACATTTGCAAGTATGCATTAAAAATGTATGAATGCCTTTTTCTTAGTCCGCTTGTTCTCCCCTCACAGGCTTATAGGTAAAATGAATATGAAACAGGGAGCCTGTGTCGTTATCATGCAAAATTTCTGATAATATAATACATAAATGCCTTATTAGCAGTTTAAGATAAAAACAAAAACAAAACATTACAAAAATAATTTTTTTAATTTAAATTCTATTTTCTTTTCTTTCTTTTTTTTCCTCCAGAATTGTGTTCCTCAGGTGTAAGGTGAAAAGGTCTCTCAAAGACATAATGAAATACAGGCAACAGCTGGGGACATTAGTGGTATGTGGATCAAATATAGTAATTTAAGACCACAATGTTCTCAATTTACCATGTAATGTGTGTTTTTAAAGATTGTTTATAGACAGGTCAGATTGATCTTCACCTTAAAAACTAGACCAAGACTATACTAGATTGTGTGTGCACATGCAAGTTTAGTGTCCTAATGTGGCGGTCCCACAACACTAGACCTGGGCCGTAAACACAATAGACTTTGAAATTAAACATTTGGTACATGAATATTTAAATCACAAAGGAAAAATATCTTGATGTTTGTTTTTACTTCAGAACAAGAACATAATCACAAATAATCTTTTTATTTCCTTCCCAAATTATGCATTTTGAGAGGGTTACACCTCAGTCCATTACAATAGAAGTTCATGGTAAAATTTCCTCATTTACTTTGTGCATCATTACTTGCGTCCCCATTTGTTGAATGTTGTCATAAATGAAAAACATAATGACATGTAAAGTGGATAGTCATATAGATGTTTTTAAAAGGGTCAATGATGATCATTCATTGTGGTTTGGATTAAATGGTTAAAAATGGCTTCTTTAGGAATTGCAGTGTACACAATGCACAAGAAGGTTAAATTAGTAGTTGACTGATATGTGTTTTTCAAATGTTGATTTCTAAATTATTAAATTTTGTCCCCCAATCCTGAATATGTGGTTTTAGCCTTAGACTAGACTTAGGTTATTTAAAGTGTCTTATTGAAGTTGCACACCACACATGTTACTGCATGTTACTGTTAAGCCCAATTTGATGTGTCATTGAAGAAATTGGCATCCTCATGTAAATGTCTGTTTGAATGTAGCCAATAGAGGACAGTAGTGAGCTGAGAAGTCTCTTGCTGATGAGTCCTGCTGATCTGCAAACTGAACTCAAGATGCATGAAGATCTGTGTGAGTCCTTTCACTGTTATGTGCTGGAAATGCATATAACAGCATAATGACACATTCTCAAGGTCACTTTATTAAATGATTTACACTTTGTATATTCACTATTTAAAGGGTTCACACAAGAAATTGTGCCTGTGGGTGATGGTTTAAAACAAATCTGAATATGAATTTTCTTTTCAGCTGCTAAAATTGCATCTGGTGTACACAGGGCAGACACAGACAAAGGTCGTTACCAAGGTGAGTATGAGTGTTACGAGTTTAATCCAAAAGTGTATTAACATTAACAGCATGTATGATAGCACTTATCGTAAAGGAATTGTTTACTCAAAAATGAACCAACCCTCTTGTTGTTCCAAATCAGTATGAGTTTCATTCTTCCATGAAACACAAAAGACACTCATTGTATGGAAAAAAAAAGATGCAGCGACAGTGAATGGCGACTGAGGCTAACATTGTGCTAAACACCACCTCTTGTGTCTCACAGAAGAAAATCAAATGGGTTTCGAACAACATGAGGGTGAACAAAATGAAATAATTTCCATTATTGTCAGTGGCATTAAAGGAATAGTTCACACAAAAATGAAAATTCTCTGATCTACTCACCCTAATGCGTTTGACTTACTTTCTTCTGCTGAACACAAACATAGATTTTAAAAAGAATATTTTAGATTTGTTGGTCCACACAATGCATGTGAATGAGTACCAAATTTTGGTTTTATAAGTCAGCATAAAAGTAATCCAAAAGACTCCAGTGGTTGAGTCCATATCTTCAAAAGCGTTATGGTAGGTGTGGGTGAGAAACAGATCAATATTTAAGTCCTTTTTTACCATAAATCTCCACTTATTCTTTTGTATTTTGGCAATTCACATTCTTCATGCAAATCGCCACCTTCTGGTCGGGGCTGGTCAAAGGTGGAGGTTTGTAGAAAAAGGACTTCAATATTGATCTGTTTCTCACCTACACTTATCATATCACTTTAGAAGATATGGATTTAACCACTAGAGTCTTATGGATTACTTTTATTCTGCCACTATGTGATTTTTTTTTGAAGATTCTGGTCACCATTTACTTGCATTTTATGGACTTATAGAGCTGATATACAGTACTGTACAAAAGTCTGTTTCACAAAGCATTTGTCTTAAGATGGTTATTTATATCTTCAGCTTTAGTGTGTCAATAGGAAATATAAATGTTAGTCTCCCAAACATTACTTTTCCAATAGAAAAGATTAGAATAAAAGAACAGGGAGCCCTGCAACAGATGTCATAGCCCCCACAAAGCCCCCATTGAACATCGTGTCAGTTTGAGATTACATAAAGAGACTGAAGTAATTGAGACAGCCTAAATATTTAGAAGAACTGTGGCGAATTCCACAAGAAGCTTGGAACATCCTATCTACCAACAACTGAGAAAAATTGTGTCCAGGTGACCTAGTAGGATTGGTGCTGTTTTAAAGGCAAAGGTGGTCACACCGAATATTGATTTAGCTTTTTTATGTTTACTGGAATTTGTAGGACATTAAGTGATAAATAAAAACAATTTCTCAAGTGCCTAAAACTTTTGCACAGTACTGTATTCTTTGACCATCTGTGATGGTATGATGAGAGAATTTTCATTTTGTGGGGAACTATCGCTTTAAAAGTAAATTGATAAACAATCTTTCTCTTATCGGATAGCAAGCAATATATAAAAGGTTTTGTTTCCAATCTAAAACGTTTCCCCATCACAAAACACAAAATGTTTTATATTACAGTATGACTTTCCCTAAAAGAGCCAGAGAAAGAAAATATTAAGTGTTCCACTTTTATGCGAGTCATGATTGATTTCAAGCGCAGAAGTTCTGGAGTTGGTCACATGGGACTTTTAAATTGGCATTTATGATGTGTTCATAGAGATTTGCTTTGATTTAGGGAAAAAATCTAGGAAAAATATTTCGTTTTCCTAACACAAACAACCAAGAGCTCCTCTTCATTAGACAGACATAATTAGATTATTTCTGCCCCCAGCAAAGCTGCGCTTGTGATTAAATCATAACAATGGTGATTTGTTGCAACTCAATGGTTGGATTGTGATAAAGTTCAGCATGTTTTTAAGATAAGGTCGGCTGAAATTGTTTTAATTAGTTACACTCGAGGACCACTGCGTATATGTTGCTTGTAGCTCTACACCAAAGGAATGTCACAATCTTGATCACACAGTGAAGCATGAAATGTATCAATGTGGAGAACAACAACAGTACTGAGTGAATCCACATTTACAAGCCTGGACAGAAAAACGTCCCTTTGTTATTTTAAGGCATACATTGAGAGTAAACAAATTCTTATTAAAGGTGGTGTATGACGTTTGATTGCGTCTTGTTTGAAATTAGGACAGATTTGATCATTTTTATGCTTTAGCTGTAGTGTAAGTGCTCAGATTGCATTATTTGCATTGCTTTAGGTTGTTGTATCCATAATCAAATGTATAGTGGTAGTAGTGTAAGTGCTCAGATTGCATTATTTGCATTGCTTTAGGTTGTTGTAGCCATAATAAAATGTATAGTGGTAGAACACTGCCTGAGACCCAAACATGTTTAGAATTAGGAGGTAGATCTTAGAAAAGGGTCACACATTAAAATGTGGTTATGTTTGCTGACACACAGCAGCGTAGATGAAGCAGCAACAAAAACAGAAGTTCTCACTAACATATGTAATTTTAAAAATGTGCTTTTCACAGTCAGCCATTATTAATTTATTCTGTTAGTGAAGGTGTCAAATTACAAGGGTTTCTTTTTTTTTTTTTCTCCCCAATTTTGAATGCCCAATTCCCAATGCACTCTAAGGGTGCTTTCACATTGGCAGTTTAGTTCAAAACAGAGCACGGTTCGCATGAACAATTGGTAATGTGAAAGCTGTCATGCGGACCGAGGTGAGCACCATGGTACCGAACCAGAGACTACCTGTAGGAGGTGGTCTGAGTTCGGTCGCAATGGAGCTGTAGCACGATTTTCGTGAATGTGAAAGCAACTCTGACTCGGGTGCGCACTTGTTCAGGAAGTAAAGTAACCTGTGCATGCATTTTAGCCGATGACTACATCATTAGTTTCGACAAAACACTAGGACCCATACTATCCTGAAAGTCCCAAAAAAGTAATGACACCATAATGAAATACAAGTTTACACTATAAATACTGTCGGTCTGTTTATCTATATATACACCTTATAAATATTATATAAAATACTATTATAGGGTATAATAGGAGATGACAGTGGCGATAACTTAATTTTGGGCACGAGCATGAGTAAGCATGCAGTGTAAAAAAGATGCAAATTAATTCCTTGCAATCAGCTGTCTCAAAAAATGCTGTTTGTGAGCAGCAGCAAGCCGCCTTCCACTGGACATACGATGAGTTATGCCATGAAGCGTTGGCATTCGCACTGTTGTGCATAATGGCACCAAAAAAACAAAGTATGATGAGTCGCGTGTGTTCACATGCGTGTTTGTGATGATGTAAGATAAAAGCAAATGGACCAGGGTTCGATGGAATCAAGTGGGTGTGAAACCAGACCAATGCAGCGGGGGGCACCAGGAACAATCACACTCGGAATCAGACCACAGCAAACGCGCCCTGTGTGAAAGCTCCTAAGTCCTCATGGTTGTGTAGTGAATCGCCTCGGTCTGGGTGGCGGAGGAAGAATGTCAGTTGCCTCCGCATCTGAGACCATCAATCCGCACATCACGTGGCTTGTTGAGCGCATTACCACAGAGACATAGAGCTTGTGGAGGCGTCATGCTATTCTCCACGGCATCCACACACAACTCGCCATGTGCCCCACTGAGAGCGAACCACATTATAGCGACCACAAGGAGGTTGCCCCATGTGACTCTACCCTCCCTAGCAACCGGGACAATTTGGTCACTCAGCACACCCTGGATTCGAACTCACGACTTCAGGGGTGGTAGTCAGCATCTTTTCAATATCAATTAATATTCAGTAATGAATGTGCAGGTTTTTCTCTAAGACTGATATGACTAGAGTCATTCATGTTAGTGTGCATCATTTAAAAATATTTTTCAAAAATACTGTTCTACTATTACTATTACATTCTTTTTAAAAGTTTAGCAATTAGCCAAAAAATGACTGAAGTGCCCATTGAAATTTGTGGCTGATGGGGAGAGACATAAAGAAGATAGTTACAATTAAGTCTTTGTGTTAGTAATGTTGAAGTCCGGGGGGCCTGCGCAGCTCAGCGAGTATTCCACCCGTGGAGTTACGAGTTCGAATCCAGGGTGTGCTGAGTGATTCCAGCCAGGTCTCCTAAGCAACCAAATTGGCCTGGTTGCTAGGAAGGGTAGAGTCACATGGGGTAACCTAATCGTGGTTGCGATTAGTAGTTCTTGCTCTCAACGGGGAGCGTTATAAGTTGTGCGTGAATTGCGGAGAGTAGCGTGAGCCTCCACATGCTGGGAGCCTCCACGGTGTCATGCACAGCGAGCCATGTGATAAGATCCTGGGATTGACTGTCTCAGAAGCGGAGGCAACTGAAACTTGTCCTCCACCACACAGATTGAGGTGAGTAACCGCGCTACCATGAGGACCTACTAAGTAGTGGAATTTGGGTATTCCAAATTGGGGAGAAAAATTAAAAGGAAAAATAATAATAATAATAAGAAAAAAATATATATATTAGTAATGTTGAAGTCTTTCGGCAAAATTGGAATTGGTCAAATATTTGTCATTTAATTTGTGTTATGAAAGAGAGCTCTCTGTGTTGGAATTGTACATTTGTGAATTAGATGGGTGTAACAAAATCGAATTACTTGTCACAAGGAAAGGATTGTGATTGTCCATGAAAAATAAACATTTCCTCAAAAATGCAACTAAATATGGACTATTTCAGTAAACTGACTGAATCAAACTTTAGGGAGCATCAGAGTATGTCCTGTAAATAATGTGCTCTGTTGTGGTTTCTCTTTTCTCATTACAGTTAGACTATTAGGAAGACAAATTTTAAAATGATTCAAATTTAGTCAAGTTCCTTTATGGATTTTTGAACTGTTAAATGTTTATTCATGATTATAGTGTGTAATGAAAGCCAGAGCTAAACTTTTGCCTAAAGGCAAAATATAAGCAGAGTAAATAAATGTATTGTTTATGTGTGTTTACTTCAGGATGCCTTTAAACTATTTTAATACAATTTAAACAATAAGCTCTCTTGAGACACCATCTCAGCACAGATCACTAATGCCCTGGATTTCAAAGAGTCACATCATTGCCATTAGAGTCACTCGCACGCATGTATTCACAAAGAGGCAGTGTCACTTGAGCTGTTCAGGATCTGGTGTGGATGACACATGATGGTGAAGATATGACACTACTCTGTGTTAAAGCCACGCTGAGTACCAGGCAGTGTGATACTGCCAAGACAGCTGAGAAAATCCACTAAGATATTTTAACTTTGACAGGCAAACCACTGAATCCATGTCACTAATGTTAGCAGCAATCACCTTATAGCTTCTCAAAATGTTCTTTACTTTTACAATCTGGTAGGGCGTAACTTTGAGAGATTCTGAAAGGGCAATTCATTTTTAAGGACACAGGGTTCCCACACATTTTGACCAAGGAATTGCCATAGATTTTCCATGATCTTTCCAGTAATTAATGATTACTGGATAGGGGCCTGGGTAGCTCAGCAAGTATAGATGCTGACTACCTCACCTGGAGTTGCAAGTTCGAATACAGGTTTTGCTGACTCCAGTCAGGCTTCCTAAGCAACCAATTGGCCCGGTTGCTTGGGTGGGTAGAGTCATGTTGGGTTAACCTCCTCGTGGTTGCTATAATGTGGTTCTCGCTCTCAGTGGAGTGTGTGGTAAGTTGTGCGTGGATGCCACGGAGAATAGCATGAGCCTCCACACACGCTAGGTCTCTGCAGTAATGCGCTCAACAAACCACATGATAAAATGCACGGACTGACTGTCTCAGACGCGGAGGCAACTGAGATTCGTCCTCTGGGACCCGGATTGATGTGAGTCACTACACCACCACGAGAACCTAGAGCGCTTTGGGAATTGGGCATACCAAATTGGAGAGAAAAGGGGAGGGGAAAAAAAGAGATTTCTGGATAACAGTTATCCTCACTGTGAATTCGGCAACAGTAGGTCAAAAGTTCTGCTGCTGAAATTTGTGTGTTCTTATTGAAATGTGAATCACTTCCCCAAGTTGCTGAAGCTGGAAGTGCTGTTGAACATTTGTGCATGTGTGAGATCCAGTTTCTGGGAGAAATGTCCACTGAGTGGCACCAAAAGAGTTGCATTTTTAGTTGAAAATTATGTAAACAGTCAACTGGAATGACCCAAACCCTAAACTTAACCTTCAGTGAAGTAAAAATGTAATTAGAGTGAAAATTCAGGCACTGAATCACACCCAGTATTGTTTGCATGAATGTGAAAAAATCCTGGTAGCGCTAGAGAGAAAGGTGAACATATTTGAATTTATGCAAAAACATTTTAAGAGGAATGGCATTTGTCAGTAATTCGGCAGAATGGGTTGATTTCATGGTGCAAGATGTCGATTTTCCATGTGATCATGTTGCGTCTGTTTGTATGTCAGGTACCAGTCTTTGGAATTTATACTTTTAAACAATAACACTTATTAGTATACCAATGTGTACAATAAACCACTCAACAGACAGACCGATGTTATTACCCTGGCATGTGGGTAAGTTTAATTCTGGACAATCCCACAGGAAAAGAAATAGCAAGCCAATGAAATATATTAGAGCATAACAGAACTAGACAATCTATACTGTACTAACTTAGATTTTTAATGATTTTACTTATTTCCACATCTTTTCCAAGCCTGGAAATCACAATTTTAATATTCCCATGACTGGAAACCCTGCTGTTTTAGGACTAACTAAAGTTGTCAAGTATTCTAGAGAAGCCAAGTCTCCTAAACAATCAGATGGGCTGTACATTTTCTCGCTTATTCAGGCATTACCAAGTCTCCAGTTTTAGTCTGCATGTTGCTGATGAGCGCAAAATGGAAAAAGAGAGAGCACAATAATTCTGAGGCAGGTTTGTCGCCTGGACCAAGGGTATTGATTATTTCTGTGTGGCGAGAGATTTGGAAAATTCAATTAAAGGAGCTGAGCAAAGGATTCATAAATCGGCCCCTGCCTCTACCTCTTCTACGCCCATAGAGAGACATTGTTATGTTCTAAATCAGTGTTGCACTTCACAATATATTTTCTTTGGAGCATGAAAATAAATAACATTTAAACAGTTCTGCTTACCGCTGAAGCAAATTTTATCTTCACCAAAGCCCTCCGTCTTCGTGAGGGGGCCTCCCACGCACATCGGCAGATGTAGCAACGGATTTTTATGGCAAGTTTTCCATAAGAAAATCCTATAGAATGTGAATTTTGCAATGACAAAATGAGAAGGAAGGGGACGGATCAGCAGAATAAAAATTGATCAGGCCACAGATGGGGTCGAGCCTTGGGAGATTTGTAAGACAGCCTTAATAGACTATTAAAAATTCCTTAAAATATAATAAAACAAATAGGTTTTTGGTTCTTGGCTGGGACGAGGTCACAAACCCTGCTAATACCACATCAATCCTGGGCCGTTGAAGGATAAATGGGGTCTGTTTGGAGTACATTTAGTCTTTCTGATGAAAAACACCAGCACAATTAAAGGGCTGCCGTATATTAAGGTTTGTTATATCAGAGATGGTTGGGCGGAGGGGAGTATGCATTGCCAAGTCTGCGTTTTGGTGATGTGTGCTGGAGAATGAAATGAGAGTTAACGTTATTTTAGATGCATTCAGTCAAAGAAGCATTTCAGATATTTCATTTGCATTTAGATCATGTATCAGTGGCAGCTAGCAGTCTACAAAATCTGTGACTGATGGTGTGATTTATCTGATATCAAAGAGCAATTTAAGTTAAACTACAAATGTGCATGTTTCATTCATGTATTTTCAAAATGATCAATGATGAAACATATTAAGCAAGTTGAAGTGTGTGTTAATTTATCTATGATGGTTTTACAGGGTTGAAACAGACCAGCAGCTCTTATGTATTTCTGAAGGAAATATTAAGGTATGTTCTTTTTTTCTACAGTAACACTGGGGCACTTTACTCATTTAACTCGTAATGCTAATCACATTACATATATTCACTTATTTCTATAATTTATGTTTTGTAATATACTGTTTTTTTTTTTTTTTTTTTTAAATATCTTTTGTATATTTAATTCTAATTCATTTACAGATATTTCATAATTTTTAGATTATCGGCACTAGTTGATAAACACGTTAGTCTGAGATGTTTCAAAATCTACAGACAGTCTTATCAATCATAATATTCACTTTCTATTTGCATATTTGGTACATTTTGAGTACATATCATGTAAAATAATAGTAACACAAAATTTCAGAACTCATTTTAATATATGTAAAATTGGCCATTAGCTAGCCTGCTGTCTTAATATCAGTATCAGCCATGAAAACACCTACCTTGGTTGACTACTAGTAAAATATATGAAAATGTATTATGCTTAATCTTACAGCAACATTTGAGATTTACTATCCCATTTTTAATTTCTTTTATTTATTTATTTTTTTTCCTTCAGTTCAAAATGTAAATGTAAAGTCCCAGTAATTTGACAGAGCTATTAGAGGAACATTCTGGGTTCAATAAGTTAAGCTCGATCGACAGCATTTGTGGCATAATTTGATTACCATAAAAATGTATTTTGACTTGTCCCTACTTTTATTTAAAAAAACTAATCTGGGTTAAAGTGAGGCACATACAATGGAAGTGAATGGGGCTAATCCATGATTGTTAAAATACACACTGTTTCAAAATATAGCCATATGACATAAACATATTAGTTAACATGATTTTAGTGTGATAAAATCGTTTACTAACCTGTTCTGTGTAAAGTTATATCCAATTTTACAAATTTAATTCATGACAGTGAAACACCATAAACCCTAAAATGACCGTAAAACTATGATTTAGACAACTTTGTGGCTCAAATAATATATAAGTGTTATAACAGAAGAATTAATGTATACATTTGTAAAAATATACGTTTCACATCTCTGCATTAAAACACTCTAAAATCTGGCCCCACTAACTTCCATTAAAAGTGCTTCACTGTAACCTAAATTTTTGCTTTTTTTTTTATTAAGAGGGACGAGTCGAAAAATTACTTTTTGTGGTTATCAACATTATGCCACAGATGCTGTCAATTGAGCTTAACAAGTATTGAACACAGAATATTCCTTTAGATAGTATAATGTCAAGCATTTCTGTATGCTTAAAATACGCAATATGAAATACATGTATGTTTCATTTTTCAATTCATTAAATCTAGGCACTAGACATGCAATATGCCATTAGACTTGCATGCCCACTATGCCTTTTTTATGTGTGTATATAATTCTGTGCACCGCTGCAAATGGGATAGTTCTCCCTTTATCAAAGTTGCAGCTCTCTGTCAGCATGTTTGATGTACACTGAACATCCTATCAGTCTGCAAGCGGCAAGATGTCAGAGGAGGCTGTCAGTCTTTCTATCGTAGTCAAAATGAGACAGCGCTGCCGACACCTTGCCATTCCATCTCAGACACATTTACATTGAATCCACTCGCTGAAAGTTTTTTTCCCCCTCCCTTTCACCAGGAATCTGACAAAATGTTGATTCTACAATACACAGTGTGCTGTGCCACTGCGAAAATAGTGTTCTTAGTACTGGCATACTGTCCCATTAGGGCTGATGCAGACAGAAATGTATACTAAATATACACATAGAAATAGAGTGGGGTTCAGAATTTTACAAATATTCATATATAAGGCCATACACAGGTTCATACAGAAGATAATTAATTGCTTATGCTAATCTGTCTTTTTAATTTGACAGCCTCTGATCTTCTCTTGATGTTCAACTTGCACAGCAGATGGTGCCCTCTCAGACCTCCTATTTCTGCCTAAGGTGGATCATGTAACCTTCTCTTTGTCACTTCTACTGGCCTCATTTTTGTCCAGGACAAAATCTTAAGTTGACCTACCAAAACACCCTTGTCACGTATGCTCTGAGCAGAACAAGGACTTTAGGTTGTTTTCAACCTTGTAACATTCAATAATTTGGTCTGTATAAGTCTGACCGTAAAGTTCACAGAGTTCATAAGAGATCAGCATGCATGCCAGGCATGATCTGAAAGCAATTGTATCCTAAGGTTGTTTAATATTAGCATCAGCCCTTAAATATTGTATTATACTTCCTGGCAGAGTTTGTCTCTTTGCAGTTTGTTTCCTAATCTAATATCATGTGTAAAATGGTAAAACCAAAACCTGTTCATTCTCCCCTCATCCTCGTTGTATGTGTGTGTATAGCACCAGAGTAAGCACTGGCTGTAACACACTAGCCCTTTTGTGACCTGATAACATTTATAGTTGTAATGGATTTTTTTTAATGGCCGTCATTAACTCGCACAAAGAGGGGTGAAAAAGATTGCTTGTACTTTTTCCCGCTGGTATTTCAGCTTTACAGCATTATCTTCTGATATGTCTCCTTCCATCATTTTTGTTTTACAGCCCATGGAGTCGAAGCATTTTAATGCATGGCTTTATAATCCGCCTCTTGTCTTCTGTCACTTCCAAGATAATTCCATTTTGGTAAATTAATGAGTCTTTTACTTCACCACAATTATTATCAAAAAGTAGTAGTCAAATAGATTTTCCCCTACCAAGTTCCTTTATTTAGTGCAACCTTTTGCTCATTAACAGCAGTTGGGTCCTTTGAAAAGCCTTAGGACCCATGTTCAGACACAAGATAAAGACATTTTCATTTGGTACAAAAACTTTGAATGATGTATCAAAAATGTTATTAAAAAAATAAATATATTTCAGCACAAATGGTCCCTTACATACTGGTCATTTACACAGTCCCAATATCCCACTAACACACTTTGTCTCTAAGGCATACAAGTGAAAGTCTGGCAGTACTGTATCTCCTTTCATTGGATTCACTATTCTCAACCCAAACCTCATTAAGAGGAAATTTAATTTTCCCAAACTATTCCCATCCTGTTTTATTCTGACCCAATGTATTCTCCTCTCCTTGTGCCATCATTTTGTTCTGTGACACTGGTTGGGGTTCTTTATTTGACAGCCAGTGTCGTTGAAGACATGTTTCAGTTTGTTTTCTTTTGGCACTTTTTCCTCTGTGGCTTTGAAAACTGAACTATTTTGAAGAATATGACAAAGCTCAGAAAATGGAGAAAGGAGAGGATGGAGACCTGCACTGGAAACCGATTGGGCAATTTGGCCGGGGGCTCCAAACACACGCTCGTAAAACTCAAAGCAGCCGTGGCCACCAGTGAAAACCAGAACTGTAAAAGACAAAGTTAACAACATTTATTTCCTTTTCCTCCAACAACAGAGATGAAGAATCATGTCTGAGAGACTTATAGTCCTAGACCAGGGGTTTATTTATATATATATATATATATATGCTGTCGTTCAAAAGTTTGGGGGTCACTTACTCATTCTTTATTATAATCATTTTATTTTTTTCACATTTTAGAATAATATTCCATAAAAGTCATAAAAACTATGGAATAACAGAAATGAAACTATGGGAATTATGTTGGGACTATGAAAATCAAAACTATGCTATTTTTTAGCATCTTCAAAGTACCCACCCTTTGCCTAGAATTTGCAGAAATGTACTCATCAGTCCATTTTCTCATTCATCTTCTTGAGGTAGCTCAACTTTTTTTTAACAGTATTAGAGTTTCCATATATGCTGGGCACTTACTGGCTGCTTTTCTTTTATCATTTGTACCAAGTCATCCATTACATGCACTTTTGTTTTTAATACAATTTTAATTTTGTAATTAAATAAATTAATCTGTTGGCACAATTATATTTCTGTTTACAAAACTCAATACATTTAAGCATACGCCTTCAGATCAAAAGATTTTTAAGATCACGAGAAATATTTCAGTCAAGTGACCCCAAAGTTGTGAATGGCAGTGTATAATATATATACACACACACACACACAATTGTACTGAGTGGTTATCTGAGTTACTGTAGACTTTGTGAGTTCAAACCAGTCTCAAATCATTCTCTGTTGACCTCTCTCATCAACAAGTCATTTCTGTCTGCTGGACTGCCACTCACTGGATGTTTTTGTTTTTGGCACCATTCAGAATAAATTCTAGAGACTTGTCTGTGAAAATCCCAGGAGATCAGCAGTTACAGAAATACTCAAACCAGTTCATCTGGCACCAATAATCATGCCACGGTCCAAATCACTGAGATCTGATGGTTGATGTGAACATTAACTGAAGCTACTGACCCATATCTGCATGATTTTATGCACTCCACTGCTGCCACACCATGGCTGATTAGATAATCGCATGGATGTTTGTTGGTGTCAAATGGGATGGTTTGATTACTTCTGTAAGTGCTGATCTCCTGGGATTTGCTTTGATTAGCATATGCTTTGTCTATACTTGTGACTTTGATAAGGATGAGATAACATCTTACGAAAACCAGCTAATTCCAAAGGGTTCACATACTTTTTTCTTGCCACTGTATATACAAATACATTTGAATAAAAAAAAAAAATGATCTTCAGGGTTATGTATCAACCAACAGTGGGCTGAACTCAAATTAATACAATGTAAATCTTTTAAAGACAATGTTTTACATTTCTTTTGCTTTAGTACTATTACAATATTAGTGCCAATGAATTAATTTGGCAAACATGTTGACTTTATATCATGCTTGCTATTTTTACATGTATACATAAAAATATATAGCAGCATTTATATATTAAGTATGGGGTCCCTCGCAAACCGATCATCTATTTGGGTGTCCTTGGCATCAAAAAGTTTGAAAACCCTTGTCCTAGATAAGTCGGACCACAGCACAAGACAGCACCCTGTAACTAGATGCTTATTTTCCACCCTGTTTCAGGTTGGTGAGTTGTCTCAGAGAGGGTGGCATAAACATATCTATTTTGGACAGATGAAGTGAAGGATCAGTGGAAGTGCTGGTGTGAGCAACCCTTATTTATGTCTCTTGTGTAAATAAATATATCTAGGCAAACCTGTGTTAATGACTCGCACTACATAAATAGCCCATCTCCTTGTCTCAGACATTTGCAAAGAGCTGCTGAAACGTTGAGTCCTCAAAAGCACTAGGACGAGAAAGGGGTCAAACTAATCTGAAAAGTGAAAGTGATAGGTCACTTTTCAGGTGGTGACAGTAAGCTAAGCCAACTTTTTTACTAGCATAAATTTAATTAAAGAGACCATTCACCCAGAATGAAAATTCTGTCATCATTTTCCCACCCACGTGACTTTCATTCATGAAACAAAAAAAGATGTTAGGCAGAATGTCTGTCACCATTCCCTTTCATTGTAATGACAAAATATGCAATGAAAGGGAATGGTGACTGAGACTTGGTGAATCAGATCTTGCCTCAAGTCATCAACATAAGGGTAAGTAAATTATGATTTTTTGGGGGTAAACTATTCCTTTAATGTCAGTGGTGTGAAGTCAACGTTAACTTGCTTTCCATTTGATGATCATGCTAAGGTTGAGTTTAGGAAGACAGTACGAAAGGGATCAAAACAGTGTTACAATGAATGCAAACTTTAATACAGTGAAAAAGACACTATTAGCATAACATAACATTCTTTTGAATGTCCTTTTACTAAAATAAAATATTTGATGCCATTAGTGTACCATCATTTACTATTACTATCTTGAATGGCCATGGAAAATGAATCAATGTGATAACAATTTTACCTGGTCAGAAAAAGTAGTCCGTTAATTTACCCAGTGTTGCCAACTATTTTCAATGGAAAGTAGCTAAATGTCGCCAGATGACGTCATGCGTCATTAGCATATTAATGACGTCATCGCGTCGTATTTGCATTCTGCCTAATTTGTCGGTACTGTAGCCTACTTCAGTTTATAATAACGGTTGTCTCCCCTAAACCGTGCTCATACTGTTTTTATATAAGTATATAGCCGAATGTCCAGTAAAACGGTTCTCAATTACATATTTTCTGTTAGACAACGGAACGGAACTTAGCTAACGTTACATGTTTATGAGTTTGAAGAAGGTTTATTGTTGTGTTTGGATAAGTAAAATGTATAGAGTCTGTAAATATACGATCTGAAGTCGGAGAGTTCAGAAACCGAACCGGAATGAACTAAAACTCTGATTAGTAGTGAATATAAGCGCATGCCAAGAAAAAACGGTCAAATTAAATGTTTTGAATTAAAACAAAGGAGAAGGCAGCTGCTATGTGATCACTGATTGGTTCCTGCTAACACAGCGTGCACATGCGCAGCTCATTCATGTCTATGTCCGCTGGCGTGAATGTGCTGCTCCTCTCAGCCGCTCACTGAACAGAGCAGACGCAGCGGGGAAGTAAGACCTCACGCTTGCAGTACTGGCGATATTTGGAATTTGGAAAGTTGCTAAGGTTTGTCCAAAAAGTCTCTAGATTTGTCGCTAGTCGCTTTTTTGAAAAAATCTCGCTAAAGGGGTCTGAAAAGTCGCTAAAAATAGCGACAAAGTCGCTAAGTTGGCAACAATGAATTTACCTGATGAATTCTCACCTTTTGCTGACCCTTTATGCTTCGCAGAGCTAATGTGTGCTTCAAAATCACTTGCACCTTTATTAGCAACTGACACATTAAGTGCCTTCTTTACATGTCATACATTCTGCTTCCTACGGATCTCGACCTGGACGAAAGCATGGGATTTTTTTGGTGCAAATCTTCTGTAAATTTCCACTTTTCTTTTGGCATTGTTTCCACTCAGCTGTCTTTTGCTGTTACTGTCAAGCAACTGTTTGATGCCGCACACAACCGCGCATCGTGCGTTCACGGAGAGATTGACAGGCAGGAATTTGGCCAATAGTTGCTGCAAGCCTCTTATAATCGACCAATTGGTGTGCGAGAAGGCGGGACTTACAAAGAGTGGTTAAAGCAATGCAAACATGCGCACAAACACAATAAAGTATTAGACCAGATGCACATCATAATGCAACTACAGCCGAATCCTGGACATTTTCGCAAATTAAGAAATCCCGGCCTGACGTATTTTTAAGGTCCGAAAAAGAGGACATGTCCGCGTATGATCACCCTAACATATAATAACCAGAAACATTATTTATTTGAAACGGTTATGTACTGCTTAATAAAGTGCCTACATTGTGTAGAAAAAGTTACAAATAAAAATCTATATTATTATATCTACAATAACAGAGTGAGTATTTTTAATCAATTTGAATAGTTTTCTTTTCATGAATAAACATGATGTTGCAATGAGAAACTGTTGCAGTACATGATGTACCATTATAAGAACAGATTTGTGAGAGTTTAGAGGAACAGAAGGTGTCAGAATAAACACCTTGGTAATAACACACTGCCATGCTATTACTATTTCTGGCATAGATTGACATAGCAGAAGTAGTAAGAGTAGTAGCCTATGTGTAGTATGCAATTGCGAACGCAGCCCACGAAACACGTCACCATTGTCATAGCAGAGTCTGGCCATTCGCAAATAAGATGTGTCGTCATCAAAACAGGTCATGATTCAGAAAAAACTATACAAGCTGCGAATTTTGATGGCACAACATTTTACCATAATTATTCTAAAGAATTTATGGTGTCTTTGGGGCATAGGAATCTGTGGCAATGTGTACGCTCTTGTGGATATTTTCCCTAATATTCCAACAATTATACAGTCATATTATACAATATAATCCAATTCTCTTCCATAACAAAGAGCTTCATGTCTTCGACAAAAAACTTAAAGATGCAGCATTTAAACTGGTATTAAAACTGTATTTGTGGAAGCAAGCAGTATGGTGCTAGAGAATAGTGGGCAGTGTTTACTCAAAGGGGTCTTTGTTTAATGGTATGTGGGCTATGTCATGTAATCCAGTGATATCCTTACACTAAACCATGCACACAACAATTAGTGATGGCATCTCTAATGCCTCCCCTATCAGCTACTTCCCTTCCCTTCACTATATAGTCATTCGCTGACTTTGTTTCCATGTTGGCCTTGAGGATTTAATTATTTATAGTACTGTTGAATTTGGAAAGACATATCTATTGATATCCTACCTGAAATTTGACATTAGCAGAAACCAAATGGCAATCAGAGGTATTTCATTGACGACAAGGCAAACTGACCTGTAAAACACATATTTGACTTTTGAGACAATATCTACACCGCAAATATTTGTATAAGATGTAAATTCTATAATTATGTAATTGAAAGGACAAGGACTAGATATCACTATCATCCCTCCCCACTGATCCACTAATTGCACTTCCTCTGTCAGTGAGTTTCTAACACATATATAAACAGACACTCTTAATCCAGAAACATGCCTCACTGATTGACCAACATGTGCAAGTTGTAAAGCAATAATTAAAAGCTGTTTATTGCAGCTGGCTCTTTGTGTGCATATTATGTATAACCAGGGTGCAAATTACACAATAACCTTCAGGGGGGTCTGACCTTAATTTTTCATATTAAATTGTATTATTGTATATAGATAATGATATATACCATGATTACAATTG
>NW_026266643.1:92500-105285 GCF_025860055.1 Xyrauchen texanus | reverse complement strand
ACTTTCGGCAACTAGGTTCTTAATCTTTCAAGGATAATGATCCCAAAAATAATTAAGAGAAATCAGGGAGTTTCTTATGCACAACTTTTCCTTATTACAAACTAAACCCTATCTTTTCCTAATCCAACACCCCCCCAGATGGTCTTAGCGATATACAGCCCCAAATGGCCCTAGCGATAAGTCACAGACAGGCTTTTTAAAGGGAAAAAACCCCAAAAAATAATCCCAAGACCCCCATTCAGACTACCCCCCAGAAAGTATTTCTTTAAAGGCGAATATAAATGACACCTCATCAGTAGCAAGCCCCAGAATCTTCAGGTGTTTCAGCCTTTTCTTACTATACACCCTCCTCTGGGGAGGCCCACCATAGGGGATCAGTCCCAGGCGTGTGTCACAATGTCCAATTACTACCCCTCTCTTCCAGAACCTCAATGTGTTTTTTTTTTTTTTGGGTCTGACTTATCCCCTTGTCTAAAGTTATTTCTACATACAACCCCCCCTACCTCCCTTCTTACAACATCCATTTATCAAGACAGACATTTCTGGGAGACCCCCGGAGTACCAACCTATCCTGCATATATACTCCCCAAACACATCCCTCCATATATCATCGAAATTCCTCCTACAAAAAAAATTCTAAAAAAATTTCTCCCCTCCAACCCTCTACACACCCGAAGACTATTGAAACCAGAAAAAACAAAGTAGGTTTGTGTAATGCCATGTTGTGCAAAAATGTACTGTTGCCATGGTAGTGCTATTCACCAGTAAAAAAAGCTGCCCCCCATAAGTGCTTTGTCCTAGTGGACACAAGGGGGCAGTTTACTCACATGATTCTCAACCCAACACCTATCCACAAGCTGCCCGAGAAGAGACTGAGAAGGATCTCATCTCGAAGGCTATGACTGGTGGATGCCAAAGCATCAAGCTTCTACCAGTGATAACCCCCTAAAAGTTTACACAAGCCAAACAGACATCATCCTTACCAAGACAACCGGAGGCTGCAGAAACTTCTGACTAAACCAACGGTTCATCCAACCATCCATTATGAGAACCTAAACCATACCACCGTGGTGACTACATGCTACCCACAATCCTCCATCCTAGTTTCCAAAAAAAACTTCTAACCATCAACGTGGAGGATATTCCCAATACTCAATTACCTCCACGTCATCTCCCTATTCCTACTCAAGGACTATAATAAAAATGGGAAAAAATATTATTATGTCCCCTTCTTTTTTGGTCTGATCCCTGCTATCCACTGGGGATCCACCTGTCTCCACCTGGGGAAGGCCTCCCAAGCCCCCCTCCCGGAAAAAGGGAAGGGGGTTGTCACACCCAAAAAAAAATTTTTGAAGAAAAAAGGCAGGTCAGTCTCTAACCAGATTAGAGACTGGGCTGGGTTAGTTAACCCCTAGATGTGGGGTTAATTTTAGGGGTGGAGCTAGGGGGTTTGATTTAAGGTTAGGTGCTGGGGCAGGGTTAAGTGGTTAGGGTTAGGTATGGGGGCAGGGTTAAGTGGTTAGGGTTAGGTATGGGGGCAGGGTTAAGTGGTTAGGTTTAGGGTAAGGGTTAGCGGTTAAGGGTTAGGTTTAGGGGTTAGGTTAAGGGGTTGAGTTTAGGGGTTAGGTTAAGGGGTTAGGTTTAGGGGTTAAGTTTAGGGGTTAGGTTAAGGGGTTGAGTTAAGGGGTTAGGTTAAGGGGTTAGGTTTAGGGTTAGGTTTAGGGTTAGGTTAGGGGTTAGCTTAGGGGTTAGGTTAAGGGGTTAGGAAGTTAAGGAGGGTGGCCCTCAGGCATGGTTGTGCACCCGGCCTCTCCACCCCCGGAAGCCTACCTACGGACCCAGGATCTTACCTGGGTTAGGACCACTTGCCCTCGTAGGGTTAGGCAGTTAGTGCTCTGTTATCATGGTGCTTTCTAGCAGCTGCCTTGCGGTTCCTGGGTTAGGGTTTAGGGGTTCTTTTGGGGTATTAGTGCCAGGGTTAGTGTGGTTAGGGTTAGGTTAGGGTTTGTTTGGCCTTATCTTGTTGTGGTAAACCTAGCAGGTTTATTCAGTTGAGGTTAGGTTAGTTAGGTTTACAAGTTAGGGTTGTTTATATACTTAGGGTTCCTATGGTTAGGGTTAGAGTATAGGGTTCTTGTGTGGTGTTAGGTTGGTAGGGTTGCGTTGGGGTTGGGTTAGGGTTAGGGTGTTGTTTTGGCCTTATCTGTTGGGTGTAAACCTAGGGTTAGTTCAGTTAGGGTTTATATAATTAGGGTTTTATATAATTAGGGTTCTATGTTTGGGGTTGTAAGGGATTGGGGTTCTATGGTTAGGTTAGAAGTATAGAGTTCTTGTGAGGGTTTAGAGGTTGGGGTTGGGGTTAGGGTTGAGGGTTAGAGGTTCGGGACAGTTAGAGTTGGGGTTAGGGTTAGGGTTAGGGTTAGGGTTGAGTTAGGGTTGAGGTTAGGGTTAGGGTTAGGGTTAGGGTTAGGGTTAGGAAATTGTAAAATCTAGTCAAGGCCCCGAAGGGCCCAGGCCGGTTAGTTACGGGCCTTCTCGGCTAGTGCTTCGGGGCCAAGAGTTCGGCAAGAGGATCAGGCAGAGGCCGTCCACACCCGATCCGTGGCTGCAGCATGCCCAGGGTTTAAATAATTAGGGTTAGGTCAGGTGGGTTAAGGTTGTAGGTTTAAATTAAGCGTTGTAAGTGTAGGTAGGTTTAGGTAGGTTTAGGTGTAAGGTATGTTTTGAGTGGGTTTAGGTGTTAGGGTTAGGTTAGGGCTAGGGTTAAGTTTAGAGTGGGTTTAGGTGTTAGTGTTAGGTTATATTGAGGTTAGGTTAGGGTTAAAGTGGGTTTTAGGATGTTAGGGGTTGGAGTTATGTTAGGGTTGATTCTGGTTTGGTGGTTTTAGGTGATTAGGGTTAGGTTAGGTTGAGATTGGGATTCAGTTTAGGTGGGTTTAGGGGTTGGGTTAGGTTATGTTAGGGGTTGGGTTAAGTTTGATTGGTGAGTTTGGGTGTTAGGGTTAGGTTATGTTAGGGTTGGGATTAGAGTTTGGAAGTGAAGGTTTGAGGTGTAGGGTTAGGGTGCAGGGTTAGGGTTAGGGTTAGGTTAGGGTTAGGGTTAGGGTTAGGGTTAGGGATAGTTAGGGTTAGGGTTAGGGTTAGGGTTAGGGTTAGGGTTAGGGGTTAGGGTTAGGGTTAGGAGGTTAGGAGTTAGGGTTAGAGTTAGGGTTAGGGTTAGGTATATGGGGTAAAAACGACTTCCACCCTCATTGTGTCCACCCTCATTGCATATCGAATCTGATTGGCTGGATTGTTTCTAGATAAATCTTTAGGGCCAGTCAGGTCGATTTTTGCCAAAAACTTGGTGTCATCAATTCAGAATTCGTCTGCATTCATGCTTGACGAGGAGAGATGAACAAGAAGAAAGAGCAATGGAAATGCATGAAAGATAGAGAGTCTTTTAGCCGCGTAGGATTCTTGAGTGGTTTAAAAATGTCTGCGCCTTCTGAATTTATGAATCGACTGTAATGGGCGTAGTAATGAGCATATTTTTTCTAAAGCGGCACAAATGTTTTGTAGGAATTGTTGGGTGGGTTCAACAATCCTTTATTATTATTATCATTTCATAAAACTTATCGGGCATGCTTGTGGGAGGAGATTATTGTGTACAAGGCCATTGACTTGAGTCAGTAAATATAGCCTATTAAAGTATTCCAAAACAAATCATGAAATAACCTTGAAGGACGAAAACTTTCAGAATAAAAAGCGAGGCATGAATCTTGCCCGATAATGAGATGAGCTTACACTTATTCAGGGGCGTTTTGCCCTTTAGGAAATGAAATCTCAAAGAAATCCAAATAAGCCCATTAAAGCGGTTCACTTTCAAAGCTGAGGAGTCATGATTACAATAACAAGCTTTTTATCAATTCAAGATTTCATAAAAGATAACTTTTTTTATTTTTTATTTAATTTATTTTTAATTAATAATCATGCAAAAGGTCTTACATTTAAATTGTGTCCAAAATTGCAGAACATAGAACAGCCAAAAAATAATAATAAATAATAAAAACAATAAGGATGAACAATAGAAGCATTGACCTTTCAATGATTTTTTGTTTTTATGCCGTCAAAGACATAATATGAAGTTACAGTCAACCAGAAAAAGTGACTTGACATTGCAACTCTCCCGTGTCCAACTTGCAGAGGTGGGACCAAGTCATTGTTTTCCAAGTCACAAGTAAGTCTCAAGTCATTGCATTAAAGTCAGTGAAGTCCCAAGTCAAGGCAGGCAAGTCCCAAGTCCAAGGAACATGATGCAGTCAAGTCAAGTCAAGTCAATTTACAAATGCGTCAACTTTTAGCTTCAAGTCTTAAAGAAGTCATTAGTTAGGCTTTGCCCAAATTAGTGTCAGAGTATTAGTACTATAGTAAATGTATACTATTTATCTAAGTTCCTAATTTAAATCTAAAATTTTATCTTTTCTTTTTTTTTTAAAGCCAGAATGCTCTATGACCAAGGGTAATAAAAGATGATACATGGATCTTATCTTTGGACACATTAAGGCAAACCAACTTTATATAAACCTGTGAAAGGACGCTGAACGTGTGCTGAACGGTGAGTGAAATCTGATACCAGGCAGTGGCTAAGGGCAGACATTTAAGTTGCATATCTGGGTTCTATACTATAAAGTGCATAAACCGGAGTAAATGATCCGGTTTGTGATTTTTAGAACCACGACCAATATAATTAAATAAATATAGCTAAGCGTGACAGAGGACCAGCGTCCATAAAAGAATGAGTGTGTTTGTACATTTAGCAGTTATGCTCAAAAGCAGCCAGCGTGTGAGTCACAATAAATGGCGTTCCTTCTATAGGAGTCATACAACAGAGGTAATAAAACACGGGAAGGTTTTGTCCATTACCAATTGCTATATAAGCGTTAAATGCTACGACCCGCTAGTAAAAGTTTACGGTTCAATATGCGAACTTTGTTAGCACAGTAAAATCCAACATTTCTGTCTGTGGATTTTCAAGATTCTACTCTGAAAGTGAAGGACGTTGTAGCATGAGGTGTCTGTAATTTGGCAACCACAGGTTCTACAATATGTAGCAATCCTTTTTGTTGCGCTGCAGCTGTATTCAGCACATCTGAGTCTCCACCGCTGGTATAAATTTTGCTGTGTCCCTAGTCGTCCTTAAATACGCGCTGATCTTCAAACTTGGGTCCGAGACTTACCGTGGAAGCTTCAGATTAGGATTCGAATATGGGCGTTTGAAATGCAGATTTGAAAATCAAATGAATAGATCTATTTGGAAGTGTCGTTGATTTACTGCACATTTTTAATTATACAACTCTTGTCTTTGGTTTAAAAAGTATAAGTATTTCCAAGTCAGGCGGCTGAGAGTCCAGTCGAAGTTGCAGTCCATTGCTGTCAAAGTCTAAGTCAGATGCATAAGTCTTTTTAATTCTATCGGTCGAGTGCGCCAAGTCATCAAATTAGTGACTTCGAGTCGAGTCAAGTCAAGTCAAGTCCAAGTCGCGCGACTCGAGTCCACCTCTGCCAACTCGAGTGAAGCGGATAACCGTTGCATTTTAGAAATGAGTTCACAAGTGAAGGATGATGAATTTTATTGTGACAGAGGAGCTTTAAAAACAATATAATAACAATAAATAGCGTCTCATTGAAATGGCTGAGGCTCCAGTGAGTTAAAATTGTAACTGTGTGGTTTCTCGACGGGTTTCACACTTCAAAGCCTTTTTTAGACCAACTGAAAGAAAACTCAAGAGTCGATTGAGAGGAACAATCCTGTGGGCTCGAATTGTAATAGCGATCTAGGGAGGCGCCACAAAGATTTACATTTATAGCGACCCTTCAAAGTTTAAAATGTCTCACAGCAAAGGCAGATCTCTCTCCCATACCAGCGCGTGGTAATAACAGCCCCATGGCTGAAGTAGTCCATCTAATGTCAGTCTATGAAAAATGTTTGTCTGTGGTACTTGTTCTGAAGGTGCTGGCGGTGTGGGCCTGGGGTTGCGAAGACCAGCACTGGCCCGTGGCTCTGGGAGTGCGGCTCGTGATCTGGGGCCCGCTATCGCCGCGTATATAGTGCGTGCTGTAGCGGAATTTGACAGCGTGGTTGGTTTCCCGCTGGCGTCCCGGTCGGCATCGGGGGTTCGATGCAAGGCTGGATTTGACGTTTAGATTCGATCGTGGGTTTGGTGTTTCGGGGCCCGTGGCAGCCTGGTCAGGCCAAGTGGGACAAGATGAAACCACCGATGGCAACCATATCTTCGCGCTTTTGGTTCGTTGGTCGTTTTTTTTTCAAAGCCGTTGTATCGTGTTCTACTGATCCTCCTAGCTGTCTGATTGAAGCTTGTCCTCGATGGGTCTTAGAGTTTGATTTGAACTCAAATACAGACTTCTCCTGGTCTAACACTCTATATTGTGTAAATGTTGTCTTTTTGATCAGTGCTGACTTGCATTTAGTTTGGAAATGTCATATTCAAGTTGATTGGTTACAGTTAAAATGAATAAAGTGATGCAATCTTAAATTTATGGTGCCTTGATAGTATTTGACTTTTATTAGCTTAGAAGTTGGTTATGTGCAAGTTAGGTTAGGTTATGGGATGGGATGAGGAAGCCACCCATTTTGCGCGATGCACCGGCAAGGTATGCCGATGGTCAGACACTGAGTCTGTGGGTGAAGCTTCGATCGGGTAAAGTGACTCCCTGACATGCTAGGCAGCTCTTTTTGTGACCTCCAGCGGTGCCAAGCAGAAATTGACATTTACATTTATGCAAACTGTGAGCGCTTTTTATCCAGCGACTTACAGTGCATTATTACAGGGACAATTCCCAGACGCTTAGATTAAGTGTCTTGCTCAAGGACACTAATGGTAGATGGCTGTGGGGATCGAACCTTAACCTGATTACCAGTGATGTGCTTTGGTCCCTACCACCACCACCCTCCTATAAGCATTACATATATAAATGTAAAAGCAGTTTCCCACTGGTAAAGGGACACACAAAGTGTAATATGTTTCTGGTGGAAAGACCCCGATAAGTGTGCTAAGTTTGGGAACGATCGCTCGTTATTATACAGCCCTCAATGCTCCTTCTGGAAGGCTTTATATTATTGCCGACCATATATTAAGCATATTTATCAGTATATAGGGGGTTCCCCTGGTAGGGACACACAAAGTATATGTTTCTGGTGGAAGGCCCGATAAGTGTGCAAAGTTTAGAGCGATGGCTGTTAGCCAACATGACCTAAGCGTGCTCCTTCACAGGAGGCTTTATAGGCTCGACTATATTAGCATGTTTTTGGCTATGTAGCAGGGTTTGTAGATAGACTTTCAAAGTCTTAATATGTTTCTGTTGGAGCCCGATTGTGATACCGGATTTGGGAGCGATGGCTAGTTAGTATATGGCCGTATAATGTAATCATTTAACAGAGCTAATAGAATCGAACCTATTAAGCATGACCTACAATAAATGTGTTCCCTGGGCCTGGGCACACAAAGTGTAATATGTTTCTGGAGTGGAAAGACCCCGTTATTATTGTGCAAAGTTTGAGAGCGATGTCATTAAATTAGCCTAAAAGCATCTCCAGGCCTTGTTGTTCCCCCCTGGTACACAGTAATGAGTCTATGAAGGGTACAAATGATAAAAGAGTTTTTGCATCACCAGGATGTACTAATTTGCAGAAATGATTTTAATGTCATTCCTAAAATTTTGCAAGCACAAGTAATTAAAAGTGAATAATTCAGGTGGAATTATACAATAACGAGAAAGTGCGTGGTGGACTTATAAGGATAATAACAGAAAGGCTATAATACTACTAATAGCATTAATAATAGTAATAATTCATTTAATTTATGGTACTTTTAGACACGGATGAGAGACATAAAGGTACATCCATTTAACTGGCCATATATTTATTTATAAAATCTGCATGTTTAAAAAACACGTGGATGCCCCTAGAGGATCTACAGCATTGAAACTGTCTGTGATTCTCTGTTAAATATCCACTTTTGGCAGTTTTGCAGTGCAGTTTCTAACTATGTCCACTCAATTCAATTCAATACAAATTCCAGGGGTCGTTATTATTGGCATAGAATATGCACGAGGCTGGTGCATACCAAGCAGTAGGCTGTGTGAGAAAGAACTACACCTTAATCTATAATTACATTTCTAGTTTAAACAAATATAAAAAATACACTAATCAAAATAAATCTCACTTAAGTGTGTATGTGTGTATATATTTGTATCTTGCAAGTCGTGGAAATCTATCTGTCTTATCTTACCTATCTATCTGTCTTGTCTGTCTGTCCTCAGTCTGTCTATCGTGTCTGTCTGTCTTATCTATCTATCCTTCTGTCTGTCTCTGTCTGTCTATCTATCTATCTATCTATCTATCTCTGTCTATGTCTGTCTATCTGTCTGTCTGTCTATCTCTATCTGTCTATCTATCTATCTATCTATCTATCTATCTATCTATCTATCTATCTATCTATCTATCTATCTATCTGTCTGTCTGTCTGCATCTGTCTTTAGTGTTATGGGTCTAGTGTCTACGGGGTTAGGGTTAGGGTTAGGGTTAGGGTTAGGGTTAGGGTTAGGGTTAGGGTTAGGAGTTAGGGTTAGGGTTAGGGTTAGGGTTAGGGTTAGGGTTAGGGTTAGGGTTAGGGTTAGGGGTTAGGGTTAGGGTTAGGGGTTAGGGTTAGGGTTAGGGGTTAGGGTTAGGGTTAGGGTTAGGGTTAGGGTTAGGGTTAGGGTTAGGGTTAGGGTTAGGGGTTAGGGTTAGGGTTAGGGTTAGGGTTAGGGTTAGGGTTAGGGTTAGGGTTAGGGTTAGGGTTTAGGGTTAGGGTTAGGGTTAGGGTTAGGGTTAGGGTTAGGGTTAGGGTTAGGGTTAGGGTTAGGGTTAGGGTTAGGGTTAGGTATAGAGGTAAAAGCGACTTCCACCCTCATTATGTCCACCCTCATTTGCATATCGAATCTGATTGGCTGGATTGTTTCACAGATAAATCTTTAGGGCCGATTCGGTCCGATTTTGCCAAACTTAGTGTCATCAATTCAAATTCCGTCTGCATTCATGTGACGAGGAGAGATGAACAGAAGAAGAGCAATGGAAATGTAGGCTGAAAAGGTAGAAGAGTCTTTTACGCGTAGGTTGTGAGTGGTTTAAAAATGTCACATGCGCCTTTAAGATTTGCATGAATCTGACTGTAATGGAGGCGTGGTAATGAAGCATTTTTCACAAGAGCGCTGAAATGTTTTGTAGGAATTGTTGGGTGGGATAAACTCAATCCTTTATTATTATTATCATTTCATGGAAACTTATCGGGGCATGCTTGTGAGGAGGAGATTATTGTGTTGCGAGCAGAGCAGACTTGAGTCCAGTAAATATAGCCTATTAAAGAAATTGTTCCAAAAACAAATGCATCAGAAAATAACGAAGGACTTGAAAAACTTTTAAGAATAAAAACGGCATCGAATCTTGCCACGATAATGAGATGACACACTTGTTAGGGCGTTTGCCCTTTGAAATGAAATCTGCGAAATCAATAAAGCCCATTAGCGGTTCACTCGCTGAGTCATCGATTACAATAACAACACATCAATTCAGATTTCCTTAAAGATAACTTTTTTTTATTTATTTTTTATTAATAATCATGCCAAGGTCTTACATTAAATTGTGTCCAAAATTGCAGAACATGAACAGCCAAAAAATAATAATAAATAATAAAAATAATATAAGGTTGAACAATGAAAGCATTTTTGACTTTTCAATGATTTTTTGTTTTTTATGCCGTCAAAGACATAATATAGAAGTTACAGTCAACCAGAAAAGTGACTTGACATTGCAACTCTCCACGTGTCCAACTTGCAGAGGTGGGACCAAGTCATTGTTTTCAAGTCACAAGTAAGTCTCAAGTCATTGCATTAAAGTCAGTGAAGTCCCAAGTCAAGGCAGGCAAGTCCCAAGTCAAGGCAGGAGCCCAAGTCCCAAGTCAAGTCCAAGTCAATTTACAAATCGTCAACTTTTAGCTTCAAGTCTTAAAGAAGTCATTAGTGCTTTGCCCAAATTAGTGTCAGAGTATTAATTACTATAGTAAATGTATACTAATTTTATCTAGAAGTTTCTAATTTAAAATCTAATTTTATCTTTCTTTTTTTTATGTGATATCTACCGTAAAGACCAAGAGGGTAATAAAGATGATACATGGATCTTATCTTTGGACACACATTAAGGCAAACCAAACTTTTACTATAAACAGCTGTGAAAGGGCTGAGCATGCTGAACTGGTGAGTGAAATCTGAAATATTACCAGGCAGTGGCTAAGGGCAGACATTTAAGTTGCATATCCGAGTTCTATACTGTAAAGTGCACTTAAACCGAGTAAATGATCCAGATTTGTGATTTTTAGAACCACGACCAATATAATTAAATAAATATAGCTAAGCAGCGTGACAGAGGACCAGCACGTCCACAAAGAATGAGTGTGTTTACATGCACATTTTAACCAGTTATGCTCAAAAAGCACCAGCGTGTGTGGTCACAATAAATGGCGTTCCTTTATCGAGGTCATACAACAGGGTAATAAAACACGGGAAGATTTTGTCCATTACACCAATTGCTATAAAGCGTTAAATGCTACGACCGCAGTAAAGTTTGCGGTTCAATATGCAGAACTTTGTTAGCCTGTAAATCAACTTACACTCTGTCTGTGGATTTTCAGATTCCTCACTAAAATTGGGCGTTGATCGGCCAGAGGTGTCTGTAATTTTGTAACCACAGGTTCTACATGTCATCAATCCTTTTGTTGCCTTTAGCGCTGTATTCAATATATCCCAATTATATCACCTTTGGTATAATTTTTGCTGTGTCCTAGTCCTTAAATCGCGCGCCTGTGATCTTCAAACTTGGTCCAGCTTTCGTTGGAAGCTGATTGGTTGAATATGGGCGTTGAAATGCAGATTTGAAAATCAAATGAATCGTCTATTTGGGAAGTAGTCGTTGATTTACTGCACATTTTTAATTATACAACTCTTATCTTTGGTTTTAAAAAGTATAAGTATTTCCAAGTCAGGCGGCTGAAGTCAAAGTCAAGTTGCAAGTCATTGCTGTCAAAGTCTAAGTCGAGTCGTAGGTCTTTTTAATTCTATCGAGTCGAGTCGCAAGTCATCAAATTAGTGACTCGAGTCCGAGTCAAGTCCAAGTCAAGTCCAAGTCACGTGACTCGAGTCCACACCTCTGCCAACTTGATGAAGCCGGATAACCGTTGCATTTTAGAAATGAGTTCATAAGTGAAGGGATGATGAATTTTATTGTGACAAGAGGAGCTTTAAAAACAATATAATAACAATAAATAGCGTCGATGAAATGGCTGAGGCTCCAGTGAGTTAAAATTGTCAACTTTGTGGTTTTTCGACGGGTTTCACACTTCAAAGCCTTTTTAAGACCAACTGAAGAAAACTCAAGGAATCGATTGAAGGAACAATCCACCAGCGGGCTCTCGAATTATAGCGTCTAGGGAGCGCACAAAGATTTACATTTGTAACGACCCTTCAAAAGTTTAAAAATGCAACTTAAAGCTTGAATCCTCTGCTCCCAACCACCAGCCGTGGTAATAGCAGCCCCGCCGCTGAAGCTGCATCCATCAATGTCAGTCTATGGAAAAATGTTTGTCTGTGGGTGGCTGCTGTTCTGAAGGTGCTGGCGGTGTGGGCCTGGGGGTTGCCGAGAAGACCAGCGCATTGGCCCGTGACTCTGGGAGGTGCGCTCGTCGGAGATACGGGGCTTCGCTTCTCAGCCGCATTATATATGGTGCGTGCTGTAGGCGAGGATTGACTAGCGTGGTTGGTTTCCCAGCTGGCGTCCGGTGGCGTCGGGGGACCGTGCTAGGAGCGCGTTTGGGGGCGTTTGGAGTCGATCGCCGGTAGGTTTGGGTGGAGTGTTTTGAGGGGCCGTGGCAGCCCTCGGTCAGGCCAGAGCAGGACAGAGGATAAGAAACCACCGATGGCAAACCGCCATCTTCTTTAGCTTTGGTTCCGTTGGTCCGATTTTTTTTTAAGCGTTGTATCACGTGTTCTATATGTGATCCTCTAGCTGTCTGATTGGCTTTGTCCTCGATCCGGTCTTAAGAGTTTTGATTTAGACTCAAATACAGACTTCTCCTACGGTCTAACTTGCTCTATATTGTGTAAATGTTGTGTCTTTTTTGATCAGTGTGACTTGCATTTGGTTTGGAAATGTGTCATGTTCAGGATTGGTTAAGTTTACAGTTAAAGATGAATAAAGTGATGCAATCTTAATTTGCGTAAGCATGGTGCCTTGATGATACATTTGACTTTTATTAGCTTAGAAGTTGGTTATGTTAGAAGTTAGGTTAGGTTATGGGATATAGGGATGAAAACCACCCATTTTGTGATGCACCGACAGGTAGCCATGCGGTCAGACACAGTCTGTGAGTGAGCTCGATCAGGTAAAGTGACTCCCTGAACATGCTAGCGGCAGCTCTTTTGTGACCTCAGCGATTGCCAAGCAGAAATTGACATTTACATTTATGCATTTGGCAGGCAGCTTTTATCAAAGCGACTTACAGTGCACTTATTACAGGGACAATTCCCAGACAACTTGGATTAAGTGTCTTGCTCAAGGACACAATGGTAGTGGCTGTGGGGATCAGAACCAGCAACCTTCTGATTACCAGTGATGTGCTGTAGTCCACTACCCACCACCACCACTCCATATTAAGCATGCGCCTATATTAAGCATAAATGTAATAAAAGCGGTT
>NW_026266643.1:80000-87500 GCF_025860055.1 Xyrauchen texanus | reverse complement strand
AAGCCGCTAAAATATAATTTGACTCTAGATGGATGTTCTGTTACATCATCTTCAACAGTGAAAAACTTAGGTGTTATGTTTGATACAATCTGTCCTTTGAAAATCAAATTACAGATGTTTGTAGCACAGCATTCTTCCGCCTCAGAAATAGTGCTAAATGAAGGCATATGCTCTCTGTTGCTGATGCGAAAAACTAATTCATGCGCTCATGACCTAAAGACTAGATTATTGTAATGCATTACTGGGAGGATGTCCAGCAAGATCAATAAATAAACTTCAATTGGTTCAAAATGCATCAGCATTTTAAAATTCTATTAACTACATACAAAGCTTTGAATGGTCTAGCTCCACTGATGCTTAAATGATCTTCTGTCACGCTATATTCCATCACGTTCATTCACGATCGTAAAATTCTGGCCTGTTAATAGTTCCTAGAATATCAAAATCCACAAAGGAGGTAGATCCTTTTCATATTTGGCTCCTAAACTATGGAATAGTCTCCCAAACACTGTTAGAGATGCAGACACACCCTCTCAGTTTAAGTCTAGACTAGCGACTCATCTATTTAGCCAGACATACACCTAATTTATCCTCCAACCCACAATTAGGCTGCTTTAGTTGGGTCTCCGGAACCAGAAACAGTGATCATGATCTCTAACTCTGCAATACATTTTATGGCATCTATGCTTACATCTTTTTATTTGTTTCCTTGTCTCAACCTCAGGACTCCTATCCTGAGAGTCACCAGAACCGGCTGGATCAGCACCATTCCTGCTTACGTGTTGGACTCCACTGCTTCATGTCAGCTGAATGATGATGACTAAATGCAGCGGTGCCAGCCAAACATCACTTCGGTCTATTATGATGGACTTCAGAGGATGAACTGATACCAACTCCAACCTGCATCACCTCGGTCTATTGATGGACTACGATCTTGAAATGGAATGCATAGACTAGCTATTGCCAACAAAAGCCTTCATCAGCCAATTAACAAGGACAATTGCATCTATGTGAACTTCTGCAATTAATCTAGATGGACTTCAAAGCCTGTGGTCATTAATCTTACAGTTCAAACACAATCAATGTTTAAACAATGACCCTTAACCCTTACTTAGTTTAATAATTTTAAACCATGATTTTAACTATACACAAGTAATATTTACATTATATTCATGATGTTAGCCAGAGGAACTGGCCCCCACAGTAAGTCTGGTTTCTCCCAAGGTTATTTTTCTCCATTAATCCACATCTTATGGAGTTTTGTGTTCCTTGCCACAGTAAGCCTACAGCTTGCTCACTGGGGTTATTAATACAATTATTATTTAATTATTTTTAAACACGATTAAGAATCGTATTTTATCTAATTGCACAATGATGATTCATCGACATTACAGTTTTATCGTCTGTTAATGCTGATCTTCTGTAAAGCTGCTTTGAAGCGATGTGTGTGTTGTGAAAGAGCTATCACGAATAAAATTGACTTGACTATCTGTCTGTCTGTCTCTCTGTCTATCTATCAGTCTGTCTGTCTGTCTGTCTGTGTCTGGTTTTGTGTGTCTCTATGTAACTAATTAACTAACTAACTAATAAAGCTTTTAAATAATGTTTAAACTTTTTTATCATTATTATTATTATTTCACAATATTTCTTTTACTTGTATGTGAGGAGTATTTTTGAGTCAGTTAATTTGATCAAAGATATGTTTCCAAAAATGAAATAAATGAAAAACAAATAACAGAAGGATATTTTGTAGAAAACAAAATGTTTTGAAAATAAACTGCTTCAAATATTGCATAGGTTTAAATTTGTAAGTAGTAAAGTGTAATTCTCCATCAGTCCACTAGGGTTAGCCCCAGTCCGCTGGGGTTAGTTGAGGAGTTAAATCACTAGTTGACCCTAACCCCTAGCCCTCTGGGGTTAAAAAGTCTGTAGGTATAGAGGTAAAACGACTTCCACCCTCATTATGTCCACCCTCATTTGCATATCGAATCTGATTGGCTGGATTGTTTCACAGATAAATCTTTAGGACGAGTCGGTCCGATTTTGCCAAGCTTGGTGTCATCGAATTCAGAATTCCGTCTGCATTCATGTGACGAGGAGAGATGAACAGAAGAAGAGAGCAATGGAAATGTAAGCTGAAAAGGTAGAAGAGTCTTTTGCACGTAGGTTGTGAGTGGTTTAAAAATGTCACATGCCGCCTTTAAGATTTGCATGAATACGACTGTAATGGAGCGTGGTAATGAACGCATTTTTCACAAGAGCAGCTGAAATGTTTTTGTAGGAATTGTTGGGTGGGATAAACTCAATCCTTTATTATTATTATCATTTCATGAAACTTATCGGGGCATGCTTGTGAGGAGGAGATTATTGTGTTGCGAGCAGAGCAGACTTGAGTCCAGTAAATATAGCCTATTAAAGAAATTGTTCCAAAAACAAATGCATCAGAAAATAACCGAAGGACTTGAAAAACTTTTAAGAATAAAAGCGGCATCGAATCTTGCCACGATAATGAGATGACACACTTGTTAGGGGCGTTTTGCCCTTTGAAATGAAATCTCACGAAATCAATAAAGCCCATTCAGCGGTTCACTCGCTGAGTCATCGATTACAATAACAACACATCAATTCAGATTTCCTTAAAGATAACTTTTTTTATTTATTTTTTTTATTAATAATCATGCCAAGGTCTTACATTAAATTGTGTCCAAAATTGCAGAACATGAACAGCCAAAAAATAATAATAAATAATAAAAATAATATAAGGTTGAACAATGAAAGCATTTTTGACTTTTCAATGATTTTTTGTTTTTTATGCCCGTCAAAGACATAATATAGAAGTTACAGTCAACCAGAAAAAGTGACTTGACATTGCAACTCTCCACGTGTCCAACTTGCAGAGGTGGGACCAAGTCATTGTTTTCCAAGTCACAAGTAAGTCTCAAGTCATTGCATTAAAGTCAGTGAAGTCCCAAGTCAAGGCAGGCAAGTCCCAAGTCAAGGCAGGCAAGTCCCAAGTCAAGGCAGGCAAGTCCCAAGTCAAGTCCAAGTCAATTTACAAATCGTCAACTTTTAGCTTCAAGTCTTAAAGAAGTCATTAGTGCGCTTTGCCCAAATTAGTGTCAGAGTATTAATTACTATAGTAAATGTATACTAATTTTATCTAGAAGTTTCTAATTTAAAATCTAATTTTATCTTTCTTTTTTTTTTATCGATATCTACCCGTAAAGACCAAAGAGGGTAATAAAGATGATACATGGATCTTATCTTTGGACACACATTAAGGCAAACCAAACTTTTACTATAAACACGCTGTGAAAGGGCGCTGAGCGTGCTGAACTGGTGAGTGAAATCTGAAATATTACCAGGCAGTGGCTAAGGGCAGACATTTAAGTTGCATATACGAGTTCTATACTGTAAAGTGCATAAACCGAGTAAATGATCGGTTGTGATTTTTAGAACCACGACCAATATAATTAAATAAATATAGCTAAGCAGCGTGACAGAGGACCAGCACGTCCGCAAAAGAATGAGTGTGTTTACATGCACATTTTAACCAGTTATGCTCAAAAAGCACCAGCGTGTGTGGTCACAATAAATGGCGTTCCTTTATCGAGGTCATACAACAGGGTAATAAAACACCGGGAAGATTTTGTCCATTACACCAATTGCTATAAAGCGTTAAATGCTACCGACCGCAGTAAAAGTTTGCGGTTCAATATGCAGAACTTTGTTAGCCTGTAAATCAACTTACCTCTGTCTGTGGATTTTCAGATTCCTCACAAAATTGGGCGTTGTCGACGAGGTGTCTGTAATTTTGTAACCACAGGTTCTACATGTCGCAATCCTTTTGTTGCCTTTAGCAGCTGTATTCAATATATCCCAATTATATCACCTTTGGTATAATTTTTGCTGTGTCCTAGTCCTTAAATGCGCGCCATGATCTTCAAACTTGGTCCAGCTTTAGTGGAAGCTGATTGGTTGAATATGGGCGTTGAAATGCAGATTTGAAAATCAAATGAATCGTCTATTTGGGAAGTGTCGTTGATTTACTGCACATTTTTAATTATACAACTCTTATCTTTGGTTTTAAAAAGTATAAGTATTTCCAAGTCAGGCGGCTGAAGTCCAAGTCAAGTTGCAATCATTGCTGTCAAAGTCTAAGTCGAGTCGTAAGTCTTTTTTAATTCTATCGAGTCGAGTGCAAGTCATCAAATTAGTGACTCGAGTCGAGTCAAGTCAAGTCAAGTCCAAGTCACGCGACTTCGAGTCCACACCTCTGCCAACTTGATGAAGCGGATAACCGTTGCATTTTAGAAATGAGTTCACAAGTGAAGGGATGATGAATTTTATTGTGACAAGAGGAGCTTTAAAAACAATATAATAACAATAAATAGCGTCATGTGAAATGGCTGAGGCTCCAGTGAGTTAAAATTGTAACTTTGTGGTTTTGCGACGGGTTTTCACACTTCAAAGCCTTTTTAAGACCAACTGAAGAAAACTCAAGGAATCGATTGAAGGAACAATCCACCAGCGGGCTCTCGAATTGTAAGCGTCTAGGGGCGCACAAAGATTTACATTTGTAACGACCCTTCAAAGTTTAAAAATGCAACTTAAAGGCTTGAATCCCTCTGCTCCCAACCACCAGCACGTGGTAATAGCTGGCCCCGCCGCTGAGCGTCAGTCCATACAATGTCAGTCTATGGAAAAATGTTTGTCTGTGGGTGGCTGCTGTTCTGAAGGTGCTGGCGGTGTGGGCCTGGGGTTGCCGAGAAGACCAGCATTGGCCCGTGACTCTGGGAGATGCGGCTCGCGGAGATCTGGGGCTTCGCTATAGCCCGCATTATATATGGTGCGTGCTGTAGCGGAATTTGACAGCGTGGTTGGTTTCCCGCTGGCGTCCGGTGGCGTCGGGGACCGTGCTAGGAGCGCGTTTGGGGGCGTTGGAGTCGATCGGCGTAGGTTTGAGTGGAGTGTTTTCGGGGGCCCGTGGCAGCCCTCGGTCAGGCCAGAGCAGGACAGAGGATAGAAACCACCGATGGCAAACACGCCATCTTCTTTAACTTTGGTTCCGTTGGTCCGATTTTTTTTAAGCGTTGTATACGTGTTCTATATGTGATCCTCTAGCTGTCTGATTGGCTTTGTCCTCGATCGGTCTTAAGAGTTTTGATTTAGACTCAAATACAGACTTCTCCTACGGTCTAACTTGCTCTATATTGTGTAAATGTTGTGTCTTTTTGATCAGTGTGACTTGCATTTAGTTTGGAAATGTGTCATGTTCAGAAGTTGGTTAAGTTTACAGTTAAAGATGAATAAAGTGATGCAATCTTAATTTGCGTAAGCATGGTGCCTTGATGATACATTTGACTTTTATTAGCTTAGAAGTTGGTTATGTTAAGAAGTTAGGTTAGGTTATGGGATATAGGGATGAAAACCACCCATTTTGTGATGCACCGACAGGTAGCCATGCGGTCAGACACAGTCTGTGAGTGAGCTCGATCAGGTAAAGTGACTCCCTGACATGCTAGCGGCAGCTCTTTTGTGACCTCAGCGGTGCCAAGCAGAAATTGACATTTACATTTATGCATTTGGCAGGCGCTTTTATCCAAAGCGACTTACAGTGCACTTATTACAGGGACAATTCCCCGGAGCAACTTGGATTAAGTGTCTTGCTCAAGGACACAATGGTAGTGGCTGTGGGGATCGAACCAGCAACCTTCTGATTACCAGTGATGTGCTTTAGTCCACTACACCACCACCACCACTCCATATTAAGCATGCAGCCTATATTAAGCATAAATGTAATAAAAGCGGTTCCACTGGGGCGGGACACACAAAAGTGTAATATGTTTCTGTGGAAAGACCCGATAAGCGTGTGCAAAGTTTGGGAACGATCGCTCGTTCAGTAGCCAACACGGCGACCTAAAGCGTGCTCCTTTCACAGAGGCTTTATATTGGCCCGACCATATTAAGCATATTTATCACGGTAATAATAGGGGTTCCCTGGGGCGGGACACACAAAAGTGTAATATGTTTCTCGTGGAAAGACCCGATAGCGTGTGCAAAGTTTGGGAGCGATCGCTCGTTCAGTAGCCAACACGCCGACCTAAAACGTACTCCTTTCACAGAGGCTTTATATAGGCTCGACTATATTAAGCATATTTTGACTGTAATAAAACGGGTTCCCATGGGGCTGGGCACACAAAAGTGTAATATGTTTCTCGTGGGAAGACCCGATTGTGTGTGCAAAGTTTGGGAGCGATAAGCTCGTTAAGTAGCCATGGCGACCTTAAATGTAATCATTTAACAGAGGCTTAATAGAATCAGACTATATTAAGCATATTATTACTGTAATAAAATGTGTTCCCCTGGGCCTGGGCACACAAAAGTGTAATATGTTTCTCGTGGAAAGACCCCGATTGTGTGTGCAAAGTTTGGGAGCGATCAGCTCGTTCAGTAGCCAACACAGCTGACCTAAAAGCGTACTCCTTGGCCCTTTATTGTTTCCCCACTGGTATACAATGTGAGTCTATGGAAAAGTGCTCACAAATGATAAAGAGTTTTTACATCTGAGATGTACTGTTGCAGAAATGATTTTTAATGTCATTCTAAATTTTGCAAGCACAGTATTAAAGTGAATAATTCAGGTGGAATTATACAATAACACGAGAAAATTGTATTGATGGACTTATAAGGATAATAACAAAGAAAACTATAATACTACTAATAATAACATTAATAATAGTAATAATTCATTTAATTTATGAAGTGCTTTTCTAGACACGGATGAGAGACCATAAAGGCTGTCCATTTAACTGGCCATATATTTATTTATAAAATCTGCATGTTTAAAAACACGTGGACGCCCCTAAAGGTTCAGCATTGAAACTGTCTGTGATTCTCTGTTAAAATATCCACTTTTTAGCAGTTTTGCACAGTGCAGTTTTCAATATATCCACTATTCAATTCAATACAATTCAAAGGGTCTTTATTGGCATGAATATAAGCGATACAGTATTGCCAAAGCAGAGGCTGTGTAAAAAGAACTACACCTTAATCTATAATTACATTTAGTTTAACAAATATAAAAATAACTAATCAAAATAAATTCACTATGTGTATATGTGTGTATATATTTGTATCTGCAAGTCAGTAAATCTATCTTTCTATCTACCTAAATATCTGTCTGTCTGTCTTATCTATCTATCTATCTGTCTGTCTGTCTGTCTGTCTGTCTGTCTGTCTGTCTGTCTGTCTCTTTTGTCTGTCTTATCTATCTATCTATCTATCTATCTATCTATCTATCTATCTATCTATCTATCTATCTATCTATCTATCTATCTATCTATCTGTCTGTCTGTCTGTCTGTCTATCTATCTGTCTGTCTGTCTGTCTGTCTGTCTGTCTCTTATCTGTCTATCTATCTATCTGTCTGTCTGTCTGTCTGTCTGTCTGTCTGTCTCTTTGTCTGTCTATCTATCTATCTGTCTGTCTGTCTGTCTG
>NW_026266643.1:70000-77500 GCF_025860055.1 Xyrauchen texanus | reverse complement strand
TATCTTTCTGTTTATCTATATGTCTATCTATATGTCTATCTATATGTCTGTCTTTTCTTTCTATCTATCTGTCTTATCTATCTGTCTGTCAGTCTGTCTTTGTGTCTGTCTGTCTTATCTATCTATCTGTCTGTCTATCTGTCTTTTCTATCTATCTCTGTCTGTTTGTCTATCTGTCTGTCTATGTATGTATTCTATCTGTCTGTCTGTCTGTCTGTCTGTCTGTCTGTCTGTCTGTCTGTCTATCTATATGTCTGTCTTTTCTTTCTATCTATCTGTCTTATCTATCTATCTATCTATCTATCTATCTATCTATCTATCTATCTATCATCTGATCGCGGCTGCATTTCTCTTCTAGTAGTTTTAGATCTAAGTGCTGCATTCGACACGATAGATCACGACATTCTCTTGAATAGGCTGGAGAATTATGTTGGAATTTGTGGAGTTGCATTAGCATGGTTTAGGTCATATTTAGCAGACCACTACCACTTTGTCTATGTAAATGAGGAATCGTCAAACCAAACAAAAGTTAAATATGGAGTGCCACAGGGATCAGTTTTAGGGCTTCTGCTTTTCTCCATGTATATGCTTCCCTGGGAGATATTATCAGGAATCGTGGAATATGTTTCCACTGCTATGCTGACTGATACACAACTTTATATTTCTTCAAAACTTGATGAGATTTCACAATTCTCAAAATTAGCAGAGTGTATCAATTAAATAAAAGATTGGATGGCCAGAAATTTCCTTCTACTCAATTCTGACAAAACAGAGGTTCTAATTATTGGACCAAAAACCTCTAAAAATAAGCCGCTAAAATATAATTTGACTCTAGATGGATGTTCTGTTACATCATCTTCAACAGTGAAAAACTTAGGTGTTATGTTTGATACAATCTGTCCTTTGAAAATCAAATTACAGATGTTTGTAGCACAGCATTCTTCCGCCTCAGAAATAGTGCTAAATGAAGGCATATGCTCTCTGTTGCTGATGCCGAAAAACTAATTCATGCGCTCATGACCTAAAGACTAGATTATTGTAATGCATTACTGGGAGGATGTCCAGCAAGATCAATAAATAAACTTCAATTGGTTCAAAATGCATCAGCATTTTAAAATTCTATTAACTACATACAAAGCTTTGAATGGTCTAGCTCCATGATACTTAAATGATCTTCTGTCACGCTATATTCCATCACGTTCATTACTGATCGCAAAATTCTGGCCTGTTAATAGTTCCTAGAATATCAAAATCCACAAAGGAGGTAGATCCTTTTCATATTTGGCTCCTAAACTATGGAATAGTCTCCCAAACACTGTTCGAGATGCAGACACACCCTCTCAGTTTAAGTCTAGACTAACGACTCATCTATTTAGCCAGACATACACCTAATTTATCCTCCAACCCACAATTAGGCTGCTTTAGTTGGGTCTCCCGGAACCAGAAACAGTGATCATGATCTCTAACTCTGCAATACATTTTATGGCATCTATGCTTACATCTTTTTATTTGTTTCCTTGTCTCAACCTCGGGACTCCTATCCTGAGGTCACCAGAACTCGGCTGGATCCAGCACCATTCCTGCTTCGTGTTGGACTCCACTGCTTCATGTCGCTGAATGATGATGACTAAATGCAGCGGTGCCAGCCAAACATCACTTCGGTCTATTATGATGGACTTCAGAGGATGAACTGATACCAACTCCAACCTGCATCACCTCGGTCTATTGATGGACTACGATCTTGAAATGGAATGCATAGACTAGCTATTGCCAACAAAAGCCTTCATCAGCCAATTAACAAGGACAATTGCATCTATGTGAACTTCTGCAATTAATCTAGATGGACTTCAAAGCCTGTGGTCATTAATCTTACAGTTCAAACACAATCAATGTTTAAACAATGACCCTTAACCCTTACTTAGTTTAATAATTTTAAACCATGATTTTAACTATACACAAGTAATATTTACATTATATTCATGATGTTAGCCAGAGGAACTGGCCCCCACAGTAAGTCTGGTTTCTCCCAAGGTTATTTTTCTCCATTAATCCACATCTTATGGAGTTTTGTGTTCCTTGCCACAGTAGCCTACAGCTTGCTCACTGGGGTTATTAATACAATTATTATTTAATTATTTTTAAACACGATTAAGAATCGTATTTTATCTAATTGCACAATGATGATTCATCGACATTACAGTTTTATCGTCTGTTAATGCTGATCTTCTGTAAAGCTGCTTTGAAGCGATGTGTGTTGTGAAAGAGCTATCTGAATAAAATTGACTTGACTATCTGTCTGTCTGTCTCTCTGTCTATCTATCAGTCTGTCTGTCTGTCTGTCTGTGTCTGGTTTTGTGTGTCTCTATGTAACTAATTAACTAACTAACTAATAAAGCTTTTAAATAATGTTTAAACTTTTTTATCATTATTATTATTATTTCACAATATTTCTTTTACTTGTATGTGAGGAGTATTTTTGAGTCAGTTAATTTGATCAAAGATATGTTTCCAAAAATGAAATAAATGAAAAACAAATAACAGAAGGATATTTTGTAGAAAACAAAATGTTTTGAAAATAAACTGCTTCAAATATTGCATAGGTTTAAATTTGTAAGTAGTAAAGTGTAATTCTCCATCAGTCCACTAGGGTTAGCCCCAGTCCGCTGGGGTTAGTTGGGGTTAAATCACTAGTTGACCCTAACCCCTAGCCCTCTGGGGTTAAAAAGTCTGTAGGTATAGAGGTAAAAACGACTTCCACCCTCATTATGTCCACCCTCATTTGCATATCGAATCTGATTGGCTGGATTGTTTCACAGATAAATCTTTAGGACGGTCGGTCCGATTTTGCCAAGCTTGGTGTCATCGAATTCAGAATTCCGTCTGCATTCATGTGACGAGGAGAGATGAACAGAAGAAGAGAGCAATGGAAATGTAGCGCTGAAAAGGTAGAAGAGTCTTTTGCACGTAGGTTGTGAGTGGTTTAAAAATGTCACATGCACGCCTTTAAGATTTGCATGAATACGACTGTAATGGAGACGTGGTAATGAACGCATTTTTCACAAGAACGCTGAAATGTTTTTGTAGGAATTGTTGGGTGGGATAAACTCAATCCTTTATTATTATTATCATTTCATGAAACTTATCGGGGCATGCTTGTGAGGAGGAGATTATTGTGTTGCGAGCAGAGCAGACTTGAGTCCAGTAAATATAGCCTATTAAAGAAATTGTTCCAAAAACAAATGCATCAGAAAATAACCGAAGGACTTGAAAAACTTTTAAGAATAAAAACGGCATCGAATCTTGCCACGATAATGAGATGACACACTTGTTAGGGGCGTTTTGCCCTTTGAAATGAAATCTGCGAAATCCAATAAAGCCCATTCGCGGTTCAATCGCTGAGTCATCGATTACAATAACAACACATCAATTCAGATTTCCTTAAAGATAACTTTTTTAATTTATTTTTTTATTAATAATCATGCCAAGGTCTTACATTAAATTGTGTCCAAAATTGCAGAACATGAACAGCCAAAAAATAATAATAAATAATAAAAATAATATAAGGTTGAACAATGAAAGCATTTTTGACTTTTCAATGATTTTTTGTTTTTTATGCCCGTCAAAGACATAATATAGAAGTTACAGTCAACCAGAAAAAGTGACTTGACATTGCAACTCTCCACGTGTCCAACTTGCAGAGGTGGGACCAAGTCATTGTTTTCCAAGTCACAAGTAAGTCTCAAGTCATTGCATTAAAGTCCAGTGAAGTCCCAAGTCAAGGCAGGCAAGTCCCAAGTCAAGGCAGGCAAGTCCCAAGTCAAGGCAGGCAAGTCCCAAGTCAAGTCCAAGTCAATTTACAAATCGTCAACTTTTAGCTTCAAGTCTTAAAGAAGTCATTAGTGCGCTTTGCCCAAATTAGTGTCAGAGTATTAATTACTATAGTAAATGTATACTAATTTTATCTAGAAGTTTCTAATTTAAAATCTAATTTTATCTTTCTTTTTTTTTTATCGATATCTACCGTAAAGACCAAAGAGGGTAATAAAGATGATACATGGATCTTATCTTTGGACACACATTAAGGCAAACCAAACTTTTACTATAAACACGCTGTGAAAGGGCGCTGAGCGTGCTGAACTGGTGAGTGAAATCTGAAATATTACCAGGCAGTGGCTAAGGGCAGACATTTAAGTTGCATATACGAGTTCTATACTGTAAAGTGCCATAAACCGAGTAAATGATCGGATTTGTGATTTTTAGAACCACGACCAATATAATTAAATAAATATAGCTAAGCGCGTGACAGAGGACCAGCACGTCCGCAAAAGAATGAGTGTGTTTACATGCACATTTTAACCAGTTATGCTCAAAAAGCACCAGCGTGTGTGGTCACAATAAATGGCGTTCCTTTATCGAGGTCATACAACAGGGTAATAAAACACCGGGAAGATTTTGTCCATTACACCAATTGCTATAAAGCGTTAAATGCTACCGACCGCAGTAAAAGTTTGCGGTTCAATATGCAGACTTTGTTAGCCTGTAAATCAACTTACCTCTGTCTGTGGATTTTCAGATTCCTCACAAAATTGGGCGTTGTCGACTGAGGTGTCTGTAATTTTGTAACCACAGGTTCTACATGTCGCAATCCTTTTGTTGCCTTTAGCGCTGTATTCAATATATCCCAATTATATCACCTTTGGTATAATTTTTGCTGTGTCCTAGTCCTTAAATGCGGCCGTGATCTTCAAACTTGGTCCAGCTTTAGTGGAAGCTGATTGGTTGAATATGGGCGTTGAAATGCAGATTTGAAAATCAAATGAATCGTCTATTTGGGAAATTAATCGTTGATTTACTGCACATTTTTAATTATACAACTCTTATCTTTGGTTTTAAAAAGTATAAGTATTTCCAAGTCAGGCGGCTGAAGTCCAAGTCAAGTTGCAATCATTGCTGTCAAAGTCTAAGTCGAGTCGCAAGTCTTTTTAATTCTATCGAGTCGAGTCGTAAGTCATCAAATTAGTGACTCGAGTCGAGTCAAGTCCAAGTCAAGTCCAAGTCACGCGACTCGAGTCCACACCTCTGCCAACTTGATGAAGCCGGATAACCGTTGCATTTTAGAAATGAGTTCACAAGTGAAGGGATGATGAATTTTATTGTGACAAGAGGAGCTTTAAAAACAATATAATAACAATAAATAGCGATCACGTGAAATGGCTGAGGCTCCAGTGAGTTAAAATTGTAACTTTGTGGTTTTGCGACGGGTTTTCACACTTCAAAGCCTTTTTAAGACCAACTGAAGAAAACTCAAGGAATCGATTGAAGGGAACAATCCACCAGCGGGCTCTCGAATTGTAAGCGTCTAGGGAGCGCACAAAGATTTACATTTGTAACGACCCTTCAAAGTTTAAAAATGCAACTTAAAGGCTTGAATCCCTCTGCTCCCAACCACCAGCGCGTGGTAATAGCTTAGCCCCGCCGCTGGGCGTCAGTCCATACAATGTCAGTCTATGGAAAAATGTTTGTCTGTGGGTGGCTGCTGTTCTGAAGGTGCTGGCGGTGTGGGCCTGGGGGTTGCCGAGAAGACCAGCATTGGCCCGTGACTCTGGGAGATGCGGCTCGCGGAGATCTGAGGGCTTCGCTATCAGCCCGCATTATATATGGTGCGTGCTGTAGCGGAATTTGACAGCGTGGTTGGTTTCCCGCTGGCGTCGGTGGCGTCGGGGGACCGTGCTAGGAGCGGCGTTTGGGGGCGTTTGGAGTCGATCGGCGTAGGTTTGAGTGGAGTGTTTTGGGGGCCCGTGGCAGCCCTCGGTCAGGCCAGAGCAGGACAGAGGATAGAAACCACCGATGGCAAACACGCCATCTTCTTTAACTTTGGTTCCGTTGGTCCGATTTTTTTTTAAGCGTTGTATACGTGTTCTATATGTGATCCTCTAGCTGTCTGATTGGCTTTGTCCTCGATCGGTCTTAAGAGTTTTGATTTAGACTCAAATACAGACTTCTCCTACGGTCTAACTTGCTCTATATTGTGTAAATGTTGTGTCTTTTTTGATCAGTGTGACTTGCATTTAGTTTGGAAATGTGTCATGTTCAGAAGTTGGTTAAGTTTACAGTTAAAGATGAATAAAGTGATGCAATCTTAATTTGCGTAAGCATGGTGCCTTGATGATACATTTGACTTTTATTAGCTTAGAAGTTGGTTATGTTAAGAAGTTAGGTTAGGTTATGGGATATAGGGATGAAAACCACCCATTTTGTGATGCACCGACAGGTAGCCATGCGGTCAGACACAGTCTGTGAGTGAGCTCGATCAGGTAAAGTGACTCCCTGACATGCTAGCGGCAGCTCTTTTGTGACCTCAGCGGTGCCAAGCAGAAATTGACATTTACATTTATGCATTTGGCAGGCGCTTTTATCCAAAGCGACTTACAGTGCACTTATTACAGGGACAATTCCCCGAGCAACTTGGATTAAGTGTCTTGCTCAAGGACACAATGGTAGTGGCTGTGGGGATCGAACCAGCAACCTTCTGATTACCAGTGATGTGCTTTAGTCCACTACACCACCACCACCACTCCATATTAAGCATGCCGCCTATATTAAGCATAAATGTAATAAAACGGTTCCACTGGGTAGGGACACACAAAAGTGTAATATGTTTCTCGTGGAAAGACCCGATAAGCGTGTGCAAAGTTTGGGAGCGATCAGCTCGTTAAGTAGCCAACACGGCGACCTAAAACGTGCTCCTTTCACAGAGGCTTTATATTGGCCCGACCATATTAAGCATATTTATCACGGTAATAATAGGGGTTCCCCTGGGTAGGACACACAAAAGTGTAATATGTTTCTCGTGGAAAGACCCCGATAAGCGTGTGCAAAGTTTGGGAGCGATAGCTGGTTAAGTAGCCAACACGCCGACCTAAAGCGTACTCCTTTCACAGAGGCTTTATATAGGCTCGACTATATTAAGCATATTTTGACTGTAATAAAACGGGTTCCCATGGGGCTGGGCACACAAAAGTGTAATATGTTTCTCGTGGGAAGACCCCGATTGTGTGTGCAAAGTTTGGGAGCGATCAGCTCGTTAAGTAGCCATGCGACCTTAAATGTAATCATTTAACAGAGGCTTAATAGAATCAGACTATATTAAGCATATTATTACTGTAATAAAATGTGTCCCCTGGGCCTGGGCACACAAAAGTGTAATATGTTTCTCGTGGAAAGACCCGATTGTGTGTGCAAAGTTTGGGAGCGATCGCTGGTTCGTAGCCAACACGGCGACCTAAAGCGTGCTCCTTTCACAGAGGCTTTATATTGGCCCGACCATATTAAGCATATTTATATGGTAATAATAGGGGTTCCCCTGGGGCGGGACACACAAAAGTGTAATATGTTTCTCGTGGAAAGACCCCGATAGCGTGTGCAAAGTTTGGGAACGATCGCTCGTTCGTAGCCAACACGCCGACCTAAAGCGTGCTCCTTTCACAGAGGCTTTATATA
>NW_026266643.1:0-65000 GCF_025860055.1 Xyrauchen texanus | reverse complement strand
AGCGTTAAATGCTACCGACCGCAGTAAAAGTTTGCGGTTCAATATGCAGACTTTGTTAGCCTGTAAATCAACTTACCTCTGTCTGTGGATTTTCAGATTCCTCACAAAATTGGGCGTTGTCGACGAGGTGTCTGTAATTTTGTAACCACAGGTTCTACATGTCGCAATCCTTTTGTTGCCTTTAACGCTGTATTCAATATATCCCAATTATATCACCTTTGGTATAATTTTTGCTGTGTCCTAGTCCTTAAATGCGGCCGTGATCTTCAAACTTGGTCCAGCTTTCGTGGAAGCTGATTGGTTGAATATGGAGCGTTGAAATGCAGATTTGAAAATCAAATGAATCGTCTATTTGGGAAATTAATCGTTGATTTACTGCACATTTTTAATTATACAACTCTTATCTTTGGTTTTAAAAAGTATAAGTATTTCCAAGTCAGGCGGCTGAAGTCCAAGTCAAGTTGCAATCATTGCTGTCAAAGTCTAAGTCGAGTCGCAAGTCTTTTTAATTCTATCGAGTCAGTCGCAAGTCATCAAATTAGTGACTCGAGTCGAGTCAAGTCCAAGTCAAGTCCAAGTCACGCGACTCGAGTCCACACCTCTGCCAACTTGATGAAGCCGGATAACCGTTGCATTTTAGAAATGAGTTCACAAGTGAAGGGATGATGAATTTTATTGTGACAAGAGGAGCTTTAAAAACAATATAATAACAATAAATAGCGATACGTGAAATGGCTGAGGCTCCAGTGAGTTAAAATTGTAACTTTGTGGTTTTGCGACGGGTTTTCACACTTCAAAGCCTTTTTAAGACCAACTGAAGAAAACTCAAGGAATCGATTGAAGGGAACAATCCACCAGCGGGCTCTCGAATTGTAAGCGTCTAGGGGCGCACAAAGATTTACATTTGTAACGACCCTTCAAAGTTTAAAAATGCAACTTAAAGGCTTGAATCCCTCTGCTCCCAACCACCAGCACGTGGTAATAGCTTGGCCCCGCCGGCTGAGCGTCAGTCCATACAATGTCAGTCTATAGAAAAATGTTTGTCTGTGGGTGGCTGCTGTTCTGAAGGTGCTGGCGGTGTGGGCCTGGGGGTTGCCGAGAAGACCAGCATTGGCCCGTGACTCTGGGAGATGCGGCTCGCGGAGATCTGGGGCTCGCTATAGCCCGCGTTATATATGGTGCGTGCTGTAGCGGAATTTGACAGCGTGGTTGGTTTCCCGCTGGCGTCCGGTGGCGTCGGGGGACCGTGCTAGGAGCGGCGTTTGGGGGCGTTTGGAGTCGATCGGCGTAGGTTTGAGTGGAGTGTTTTCGGGGCCCGTGGCAGCCCTCGGTCAGGCCAGAGCAGGACAGAGGATAGAAACCACCGATGGCAAACACGCCATCTTCTTTAACTTTGGTTCCGTTGGTCCGATTTTTTTTAAAGCGTTGTATACGTGTTCTATATGTGATCCTCTAGCTGTCTGATTGGCTTTGTCCTCGATCGGTCTTAAGAGTTTTGATTTAGACTCAAATACAGACTTCTCCTACGGTCTAACTTGCTCTATATTGTGTAAATGTTGTGTCTTTTTGATCAGTGTGACTTGCATTTAGTTTGGAAATGTGTCATGTTCAGAAGTTGGTTAAGTTTACAGTTAAAGATGAATAAAGTGATGCAATCTTAATTTGCGTAAGCATGGTGCCTTGATGATACATTTGACTTTTATTAGCTTAGAAGTTGGTTATGTTAAGAAGTTAGGTTAGGTTATGGGATATAGGGATGAAAACCACCCATTTTGTGATGCACCGACAGGTAGCCATGCGGTCAGACACAGTCTGTGAGTGAGCTCGATCAGGTAAAGTGACTCCCTGACATGCTAGCGGCAGCTCTTTTGTGACCTCAGCGGTGCCAAGCAGAAATTGACATTTACATTTATGCATTTGGCAGGCAGCTTTTATCCAAAGCGACTTACAGTGCACTTATTACAGGGACAATTCCCGGAGCAACTTGGATTAAGTGTCTTGCTCAAGGACACAATGGTAGTGGCTGTGGGGATCGAACCAGCAACCTTCTGATTACCAGTGATGTGCTTTAGTCCACTACACCACCACCACCACTCCATATTAAGCATGCCGCCTATATTAAGCATAAATGTAATAAAGCGGTTCCACTGGGGCGGGACACACAAAAGTGTAATATGTTTCTCGTGGAAAGACCCCGATAAGCGTGTGCAAAGTTTGGGAACGATCGCTCGTTAAGTAGCCAACACGGCTGACCTAAAGCGTGCTCCTTTCACAGAGGCTTTATATTGGCCCGACCATATTAAGCATATTTATCACGGTAATAATAGGGGTTCCCCTGGGTAGGGACACACAAAAGTGTAATATGTTTCTCGTGGAAAGACCCGATAAGCGTGTGCAAAGTTTGGGAGCGATCAGCTCGTTAAGTAGCCAACACGCCGACCTAAAACGTACTCCTTTCACAGAGGCTTTATATAGGCTCGACTATATTAAGCATATTTTGACTGTAATAAAACGGGTTCCCATGGGGCTGGGCACACAAAAGTGTAATATGTTTCTCGTGGGAAGACCCCGATTGTGTGTGCAAAGTTTGGGAGCGATCGCTGGTTCAGTAGCCAACTGGCTGACCTTAAATGTAATCATTTAACAGAGGCTTAATAGAATCAGACTATATTAAGCATATTATTACTGTAATAAAATGTGTTCCCCTGGGCCTGGGCACACAAAAGTGTAATATGTTTCTCGTGGAAAGACCCCGATTGTGTGTGCAAAGTTTGGGAGCGATCAGCTCGTTCAGTAGCCAACACAGCGGCCTAAAGCGTACTCCTTGGCCCTTTATTGTTTCCCCCACTGGTATACAATGTGAGTCTATGGAAAAGTGCTCACAAATGATAAAGAGTTTTTTACATCTGAGATGTACTGTTGCAGAAATGATTTTTAATGTCATTCTAAATTTTGCAAGCACAGTATTAAAGTGAATAATTCAGGTGGAATTATACAATAACACGAGAAAATTGTATTGATGGACTTATAAGGATAATAACAAGAAAACTATAATACTACTAATAATAACATTAATAATAGTAATAATTCATTTAATTTATGAAGTGCTTTTCTAGACACGGATGAGAGACCGCAAAGGCTGTCCATTTAACTGGCCATATATTTATTTATAAAATCTGCATGTTTAAAAACACGTGGACGCCCCTAAAGGTTCAGCATTGAAACTGTCTGTGATTCTCTGTTAAAATATCCACTTTTTAGCAGTTTTGCACAGTGCAGTTTTCAATATATCCACTATTCAATTCAATACAATTCAAAGGGTCTTTATTGGCATGAATATAAGCGATACAGTATTGCCAAAGCAGAGGCTGTGTAAAAAGAACTACACCTTAATCTATAATTACATTTAGTTTAACAAATATAAAAATAACTAATCAAAATAAATTCACTATGTGTATATGTGTGTATATATTTGTATCTGCAAGTCAGTAAATCTATCTTTCTATCTACCTAAATATCTGTCTGTCTGTCTTATCTATCTATCTATCTGTCTGTCTGTCTGTCTGTCTGTCTGTCTGTCTGTCTCTTTGTCTGTCTATCTATCTATCTATCTATCTATCTATCTATCTGTCTGTCTGTCTATCTGTCTGTCTATCTATCTATCTATCTATCTATCTGTCTGTCTGTCTGTCTGTCTGTCTGTCTGTCTCTTTGTCTGTCTATCTATCTATCTGTCTGTCTGTCTGTCTGTCTGTCTCTTTGTCTGTCTATCTATCTATCTGTCTGTCTGTCTGTCTGTCTGTCTGTCTGTCTCTGTCTGTCTGTCTATCTATCTATCTATCTATCTATCTATCTATCTATCTATCTGTCTGTCTGTCTGTCTGTCTGTCTCTTTGTCTATCTATCTATCTATCTGTCTGTCTGTCTGTCTGTCTCTTTGTCTGTCTATCTATCTATCTGTCTGTCTGTCTGTCTGTCTGTCTGTCTGTCTCTTTGTCTGTCTATCTATCTATCTATCTATCTATCTATCTATCTATCTATCTATCTATCTATCTATCTATCTATCTATCTATCTATCTATCTATCTATCTATCTATCAGCTATGCTGATGACACATAACTCTACTTGTCTTTCCAGCCCATCGACACCACAGTGACTGCTCGAGATAAGCTGCCTGTCTGGCAGACATCTCAGCCTGGATGAAGGAACACCACATTCAACTCAACTCAGCCAAGACCGAACTCCTTGTCTTTCCAGCCAACCCTGCTGTTGAACACAACATCACCGTGCAGCTGGGTCCAACTACAGTTTCACCTTCCAAAGCGGTCAGAAATCTAGGGGTAACCATTGATGATGAGCTAAATTTCACTGACCACATTTCAAAGACTGCAAGATCATGTAGATTTACACTCGACAATATCAGGAAGATAAGATCCTTCCTCTCTGTACATGCCACACAACTGCTCGTTCAGTCGCCTTGTCATAACTAGACTGGACTACTGTAGCAGCTCTCATTGCAGGCCTTCCTGCATGTGCTATTAGACCTCTCCAAATGATCCAGAATGCAGCAGCACTTCTGGTCTTTAATGAACCTAAGAGGCACATGTTACACCACTTTTTGTCTCTCTCCACTCTCTGTCTATCTATCTATTCACTGTCTGTCTCTTTGTCTATCTATCTGTCTGTCTGTCTATCTGTCTGTCTATGTATGTATGTATGTATGTATGTATGTATCCTATCTATCTATCTATCTATCTATCTATCTATCTATCTATCTATCTATCTATCTATCTATCTATCTATCTATCTATCTATCTGTCTATCTTTCTGTTTATCTATATGTCTATCTATATGTCTATCTATATGTCTGTCTTTTCTTTCTATCTATCTGTCTTATCTATCTGTCTGTCAGTCTGTCTTTGTGTCTGTCTGTCTTATCTATCTATCTGTCTGTCTATCTGTCTTTTCTATCTATCTCTGTCTGTTTGTCTATCTGTCTGTCTATGTATGTATTCTATCTGTCTGTCTGTCTGTCTGTCTGTCTGTCTATCTATATGTCTGTCTATTTCTATTCTATCTATCTGTCTTATCTATCTATCTATCTTATCTATCTATCTATCTATCTATCTATCTATCTATCTATCTATCTATCATCTGATCGTGGCTGCATTTCTCTTCTAGTAGTTTTAGATCTAAGTGCTGCATTCGACCACGATAGATCACGACATTCTCTTGAATAGGCTGGAGAATTATGTTGGAATTTGTGGAGTTGCATTAGCATGGTTTAGGTCATATTTAGCAGACCACTACCACTTTGTCTATGTAAATGAGGAATCGTCAAACCAAACAAAAGTTAAATATGGAGTGCCACAGGGATCAGTTTTAGGGCTTCTGCTTTTCTCCATGTATATGCTTCCCCTGGGAGATATTATCAGGAATCGTGGAATATGTTTCCACTGCTATGCTGACGATACACAACTTTATATTTCTTCAAAACTTGATGAGATTTCACAATTCTCAAAATTAGCAGAGTGTATCAATTAAATAAAAGATTGGATGGCCAGAAATTTCCTTCTACTCAATTCTGACAAAACAGAGGTTCTAATTATTGGACCAAAAACCTCTAAAAATAAGCCGCTAAAATATAATTTGACTCTAGATGGATGTTCTGTTACATCATCTTCAACAGTGAAAAACTTAGGTGTTATGTTTGATACAATCTGTCCTTTGAAAATCAAATTACAGATGTTTGTAGCACAGCATTCTTCCGCCTCAGAAATAGTGCTAAATGAAGGCATATGCTCTCTGTTGCTGATGCCGAAAAACTAATTCATGCGCTCATGACCTAAAGACTAGATTATTGTAATGCATTACTGGGAGGATGTCCAGCAAGATCAATAAATAAACTTCAATTGGTTCAAAATGCATCAGCATTTTAAAATTCTGTTAACTACATACAAAGCTTTGAATGGTCTAGCTCCATGATACTTAAATGATCTTCTGTCACGCTATATTCCATCACGTTCATTACGATCGCAAAATTCTGGCCTGTTAATAGTTCCTAGAATATCAAAATCCACAAAGGAGGTAGATCCTTTTCATATTTGGCTCCTAAACTATGGAATAGTCTCCCAAACACTGTTAGAGATGCAGACACACCCTCTCAGTTTAAGTCTAGACTAACGACTCATCTATTTAGCCAGACATACACCTAATTTATCCTCCAACCCACAATTAGGCTGCTTTAGTTGGGTCTCCCGGAACCAGAAACAGTGATCATGATCTCTAACTCTGCAATACATTTTATGGCATCTATGCTTACATCTTTTTATTTGTTTCCTTGTCTCAACCTCGGGACTCCTATCCTGAGGTCACCAGAACCGGCTGGATCCAGCACCATTCCTGCTTCGTGTTGGACTCCACTGCTTCATGTCGCTGAATGATGATGACTAAATGCAGCGGTGCCAGCCAAACATCACTTCGGTCTATTATGATGGACTTCAGAGGATGAACTGATACCAACTCCAACCTGCATCACCTCGGTCTATTGATGGACTACGATCTTGAAATGGAATGCATAGACTAGCTATTGCCAACAAAAGCCTTCATCAGCCAATTAACAAGGACAATTGCATCTATGTGAACTTCTGCAATTAATCTAGATGGACTTCAAAGCCTGTGGTCATTAATCTTACAGTTCAAACACAATCAATGTTTAAACAATGACCCTTAACCCTTACTTAGTTTAATAATTTTAAACCATGATTTTAACTATACACAAGTAATATTTACATTATATTCATGATGTTAGCCAGAGGGAACTGGCCCCCACAGTAAGTCTGGTTTCTCCCAAGGTTATTTTTCTCCATTAATCCACATCTTATGGAGTTTTGTGTTCCTTGCCACAGTAGCCTACAGCTTGCTCACTGGGGTTATTAATACAATTATTATTTAATTATTTTTAAACACGATTAAGAATCGTATTTTATCTAATTGCACAATGATGATTCATCGACATTACAGTTTTATCGTCTGTTAATGCTGATCTTCTGTAAAGCTGCTTTGAAGCGATGTGTGTTGTGAAAGGCTATACTGAATAAAATTGACTTGACTATCTGTCTGTCTGTCTCTCTGTCTATCTATCAGTCTGTCTGTCTGTCTGTCTGTGTCTGGTTTTGTGTGTCTCTATGTAACTAATTAACTAACTAACTAATAAAGCTTTTAAATAATGTTTAAACTTTTTTATCATTATTATTATTATTTCACAATATTTCTTTTACTTGTATGTGAGGAGTATTTTTGAGTCAGTTAATTTGATCAAAGATATGTTTCCAAAAATGAAATAAATGAAAAACAAATAACAGAAGGATATTTTGTAGAAAACAAAATGTTTTGAAAATAAACTGCTTCAAATATTGCATAGGTTTAAATTTGTAAGTAGTAAAGTGTAATTCTCCATCAGTCCACTAGGGTTAGCCCCAGTCCGCTGGGGTTAGTTGGGGTTAAATCACTAGTTGACCCTAACCCCTAGCCCTCTGGGGTTAAAAAGTCTGTAGGTATAGAGGTAAAAACGACTTCCACCCTCATTATGTCCACCCTCATTTGCATATCGAATCTGATTGGCTGGATTGTTTCACAGATAAATCTTTAGGACGGTCGGTCCGATTTTGCCAAGCTTGGTGTCATCGAATTCAGAATTCCGTCTGCATTCATGTGACGAGCAGAGATGAACAGAAGAAGAGAGCAATGGAAATGTAGCGCTGAAAAGGTAGAAGAGTCTTTTGCACGTAGGTTGTGAGTGGTTTAAAAATGTCACATGCACGCCTTTAAGATTTGCATGAATACGACTGTAATGGAGACGTGGTAATGAACGCATTTTTCACAAGAACGCTGAAATGTTTTTGTAGGAATTGTTGGGTGGGATAAACTCAATCCTTTATTATTATTATCATTTCATGAAACTTATCGGGGCATGCTTGTGAGGAGGAGATTATTGTGTTGCGAGCAGAGCAGACTTGAGTCCAGTAAATATAGCCTATTAAAGAAATTGTTCCAAAAACAAATGCATCAGAAAATAACCGAAGGACTTGAAAAACTTTTAAGAATAAAAACGGCATCGAATCTTGCCACGATAATGAGATGACACACTTGTTAGGGGCGTTTGCCCTTTGAAATGAAATCTGCGAAATCCAATAAAGCCCATTCAGCGGTTCAATCGCTGAGTCATCGATTACAATAACAACACATCAATTCAGATTTCCTTAAAGATAACTTTTTTTATTTATTTTTTTTATTAATAATCATGCCAAGGTCTTACATTAAATTGTGTCCAAAATTGCAGAACATGAACAGCCAAAAAATAATAATAAATAATAAAAATAATATAAGGTTGAACAATGAAAGCATTTTTTGACTTTTCAATGATTTTTTGTTTTTATGCCCGTCAAAGACATAATATAGAAGTTACAGTCAACCAGAAAAAGTGACTTGACATTGCAACTCTCCACGTGTCCAACTTGCAGAGGTGGGACCAAGTCATTGTTTTCCAAGTCACAAGTAAGTCTCAAGTCATTGCATTAAAGTCCAGTGAAGTCCCAAGTCAAGGCAGGCAAGTCCCAAGTCAAGGCAGGCAAGTCCCAAGTCAAGTCCAAGTCAATTTACAAATCGTCAACTTTTAGCTTCAAGTCTTAAAGAAGTCATTAGTGCGCTTTGCCCAAATTAGTGTCAGAGTATTAATTACTATAGTAAATGTATACTAATTTTATCTAGAAGTTTCTAATTTAAAATCTAATTTTATCTTTCTTTTTTTTTATCGATATCTACCGTAAAGACCAAAGAGGGTAATAAAGATGATACATGGATCTTATCTTTGGACACACATTAAGGCAAACCAAACTTTTACTATAAACACGCTGTGAAAGGGCGCTGAGCGTGCTGAACTGGTGAGTGAAATCTGAAATATTACCAGGCAGTGGCTAAGGGCAGACATTTAAGTTGCATATCACGAGTTCTATACTGTAAAGTGCACGCAAACCGAGTAAATGATCGGTTTGTGATTTTTAGAACCACGACCAATATAATTAAATAAATATAGCTAAGCGCGTGACAGAGGACCAGCACGTCCGCAAAAGAATGAGTGTGTTTACATGCACATTTTAACCAGTTATGCTCAAAAAGCACCAGCGTGTGTGGTCACAATAAATGGCGTTCCTTTATCGAGGTCATACAACAGGGTAATAAAACACCGGGAAGATTTTGTCCATTACACCAATTGCTATAAAGCGTTAAATGCTACCGACCGCAGTAAAAGTTTGCGGTTCAATATGCAGACTTTGTTAGCCTGTAAATCAACTTACCTCTGTCTGTGGATTTTCAGATTCCTCACAAAATTGGGCGTTGTCGACGAGGTGTCTGTAATTTTGTAACCACAGGTTCTACATGTCGCAATCCTTTTGTTGCCTTTAACGCTGTATTCAATATATCCCAATTATATCACCTTTGGTATAATTTTTGCTGTGTCCTAGTCCTTAAATGCGGCCGTGATCTTCAAACTTGGTCCAGCTTTCAGTGGAAGCTGATTGGTTGAATATGGAGCGTTGAAATGCAGATTTGAAAATCAAATGAATCGTCTATTTGGGAAATTAATCGTTGATTTACTGCACATTTTTAATTATACAACTCTTATCTTTGGTTTTAAAAAGTATAAGTATTTCCAAGTCAGGCGGCTGAAGTCCAAGTCAAGTTGCAATCATTGCTGTCAAAGTCTAAGTCGAGTCGCAAGTCTTTTTAATTCTATCGAGTCGAGTGCAAGTCATCAAATTAGTGACTCGAGTCGAGTCAAGTCAAGTCAAGTCCAAGTCACGCGACTCGAGTCCACACCTCTGCCAACTTGATGAAGCCGGATAACCGTTGCATTTTAGAAATGAGTTCACAAGTGAAGGGATGATGAATTTTATTGTGACAAGAGGAGCTTTAAAAACAATATAATAACAATAAATAGCGATCACGTGAAATGGCTGAGGCTCCAGTGAGTTAAAATTGTAACTTTGTGGTTTTGCGACGGGTTTTCACACTTCAAAGCCTTTTTAAGACCAACTGAAGAAAACTCAAGGAATCGATTGAAGGGAACAATCCACCAGCGGGCTCTCGAATTGTAAGCGTCTAGGGGCGCACAAAGATTTACATTTGTAACGACCCTTCAAAGTTTAAAAATGCAACTTAAAGGCTTGAATCCCTCTGCTCCCAACCACCAGCACGTGGTAATAGCTTGGCCCCGCCGCTGAGCGTCAGTCCATACAATGTCAGTCTATAGAAAAATGTTTGTCTGTGGGTGGCTGCTGTTCTGAAGGTGCTGGCGGTGTGGGCCTGGGGGTTGCCGAGAAGACCAGCATTGGCCCGTGACTCTGGGAGATGCGCTTCGGCGGAGATCACGGGGCTCGCTATAGCCCGCATTATATATGGTGCGTGCTGTAGCGGAATTTGACAGCGTGGTTGGTTTCCCGCTGGCGTCCGGTGGCGTCCGGGGACCGTGCTAGGAGCGCGTTTGGGGGCGTTTGGAGTCGATCGGCGTAGGTTTGAGTGGAGTGTTTTCGGGGCCCGTGGCAGCCCTCGGTCAGGCCAGAGCAGGACAGAGGATAGAAACCACCGATGGCAAACACGCCATCTTCTTTAACTTTGGTTCCGTTGGTCCGATTTTTTTTTAAGCGTTGTATACGTGTTCTATATGTGATCCTCTAGCTGTCTGATTGGCTTTGTCCTCGATCGGTCTTAAGAGTTTTGATTTAGACTCAAATACAGACTTCTCCTACGGTCTAACTTGCTCTATATTGTGTAAATGTTGTGTCTTTTTGATCAGTGTGACTTGCATTTAGTTTGGAAATGTGTCATGTTCAGAAGTTGGTTAAGTTTACAGTTAAAGATGAATAAAGTGATGCAATCTTAATTTGCGTAAGCATGGTGCCTTGATGATACATTTGACTTTTATTAGCTTAGAAGTTGGTTATGTTAAGAAGTTAGGTTAGGTTATGGGATATAGGGATGAAAACCACCCATTTTGTGATGCACCGACAGGTAGCCATGCGGTCAGACACAGTCTGTGAGTGAGCTCGATCAGGTAAAGTGACTCCCTGACATGCTAGCGGCAGCTCTTTTGTGACCTCAGCGGTGCCAAGCAGAAATTGACATTTACATTTATGCATTTGGCAGGCGCTTTTATCCAAAGCGACTTACAGTGCACTTATTACAGGGACAATTCCCCGAGCAACTTGGATTAAGTGTCTTGCTCAAGGACACAATGGTAGTGGCTGTGGGGATCGAACCAGCAACCTTCTGATTACCAGTGATGTGCTTTAGTCCACTACACCACCACCACCACTCCATATTAAGCATGCCGCCTATATTAAGCATAAATGTAATAAAGCGGTTCCACTGGGTAGGGACACACAAAAGTGTAATATGTTTCTCGTGGAAAGACCCGATAGCGTGTGCAAAGTTTGGGAGCGATCGGCTCGTTAAGTAGCCAACACGGCGACCTAAAGCGTGCTCCTTTCACAGAGGCTTTATATTGGCCCGACCATATTAAGCATATTTATCACGGTAATAATAGGGGTTCCCTGAGGCGGGACACACAAAAGTGTAATATGTTTCTCGTGGAAAGACCCCGATAAGCGTGTGCAAAGTTTGGGAGCGATCGCTGGTTCAGTAGCCAACACGCCGACCTAAAGCGTACTCCTTTCACAGAGGCTTTATATAGGCTCGACTATATTAAGCATATTTTGACTGTAATAAAACGGGTTCCCATGGGGCTGGGCACACAAAAGTGTAATATGTTTCTCGTGGGAAGACCCCGATTGTGTGTGCAAAGTTTGGGAGCGATCAGCTCGATTAAGTAGCCAACGGCTGACCTTAAATGTAATCATTTAACAGAGGCTTAATAGAATCAGACTATATTAAGCATATTATTACTGTAATAAAATGTGTTCCCCTGGGCCTGGGCACACAAAAGTGTAATATGTTTCTCGTGGAAAGACCCCGATTGTGTGTGCAAAGTTTGGGAACGATCAGCTCGATTAAGTAGCCAACACAGCGGCCTAAAGCGTACTCCTTGGCCCTTTATTGTTTCCCCACTGGTATACAATGTGAGTCTATGGAAAAGTGCTCACAAATGATAAAGAGTTTTTACATCTGAGATGTACTGTTGCAGAAATGATTTTTAATGTCATTCTAAATTTTGCAAGCACAGTATTAAAGTGAATAATTCAGGTGGAATTATACAATAACACGAGAAAATTGTATTGATGGACTTATAAGGATAATAACAAGAAAACTATAATACTACTAATAATAACATTAATAATAGTAATAATTCATTTAATTTATGAAGTGCTTTTCTAGACACGGATGAGAGACCATAAAGGCTGTCCATTTAACTGGCCATATATTTATTTATAAAATCTGCATGTTTAAAAACACGTGGACGCCCCTAAAGGTTCAGCATTGAAACTGTCTGTGATTCTCTGTTAAAATATCCACTTTTTAGCAGTTTTGCACAGTGCAGTTTTCAATATGTCCACTATTCAATTCAATACAATTCAAAGGGTCTTTATTGGCATGAATATAAGCGATACAGTATTGCCAAAGCAGAGGCTGTGTAAAAAGAACTACACCTTAATCTATAATTACATTTAGTTTAACAAATATAAAAATAACTAATCAAAATAAATTCACTATGTGTATATGTGTGTATATATTTGTATCTGCAAGTCAGTAAATCTATCTTTCTATCTACCTAAATATCTGTCTGTCTGTCTTATCTATCTATCTATCTGTCTGTCTGTCTGTCTGTCTGTCTGTCTGTCTGTCTGTCTGTCTGTCTATCTATCTATCTATCTATCTATCTATCTATCTATCTATCTATCTATCTATCTATCTATCTATCTATCTATCTGTCTGTCTGTCTCTTTGTCTGTCTATCTATCTATCTGTCTGTCTGTCTGTCTGTCTGTCTGTCTGTCTCTTTGTCTGTCTATCTATCTATCTATCTGTCTGTCTGTCTGTCTGTCTGTCTGTCTGTCTGTCTGTCTGTCTATCTATCTATCTATCTATCTATCTGTCTGTCTGTCTGTCTGTCTGTCTGTCTGTCTGTCTGTCTATCTATCTATCTATCTATCTATCTGTCTGTCTGTCTGTCTGTCTGTCTGTCTGTCTGTCTGTCTATCTATCTATCTATCTGTCTGTCTGTCTGTCTCTTTGTCTGTCTATCTATCTATCTGTCTGTCTGTCTGTCTGTCTGTCTGTCTCTCTGTCTATCTATCTATCTATCTATCTATCTATCTATCTATCTATCTATCTATCTATCGATCTATCTATCTATCTATCTATCTATCTATCTATCAGCTATGCTGATGACACATAACTCTACTTGTCTTTCCAGCCCATCGACACCACAGTGACTGCTCGAGATACGCTGCCTGTCTGGCAGACATCTCAGCCTGGATGAAGGAACACCACATTCAACTCAACTCAGCCAAGACCGAACTCCTTGTCTTTCCAGCCAACCCTGCTGTTGAACACAACATCACCGTGCAGCTGGGTCCAACTACAGTTTCACCTTCCAAAGCGGTCAGAAATCTAGGGGTAACCATTGATGATGAGCTAAATTTCACTGACCACATTTCAAAGACTGCAAGATCATGTAGATTTACACTCGACAATATCAGGAAGATAAGATCCTTCCTCTCTGTACATGCCACACAACTGCTCGTTCAGTAGCCTTGTCATAACTAGACTGGACTACTGTAGCGCTCTCATTGCAGGCCTTCCTGCATGTGCTATTAGACCTCTCCAAATGATCCAGAATGCAGCAGCACTTCTGGTCTTTAATGAACCTAAGAGAGCACATGTTACACCACTTTTGTCTCTCTCCACTCTCTGTCTATCTATCTATTCACTGTCTGTCTCTTTGTCTATCTATCTGTCTGTCTGTCTATCTGTCTGTCTATGTATGTATTTATGTAAGTATGTATCCTATCTATCTATCTATCTATCTATCTATCTATCTATCTATCTATCTATCTATCTATCTATCTATCTATCTATCTATCTGTCTATCTGTCTATCTTTCTGTTTATCTATATGTCTATCTATATGTCTGTCTTTTCTTTCTATCTATCTGTCTGTCAGTCTGTCTTTGTGTCTGTCTGTCTTATCTATCTATCTGTCTGTCTGTCTATCTGTCTTTTCTATCTATCTCTGTCTGTTTGTCTATCTGTCTGTCTATGTATGTATTCTATCTATCTATCTGTCTGTCTGTCTGTCTGTCTGTCTGTCTGTCTGTCTGTCTATCTATATGTCTGTCTTTTCTTTCTATCTATCTGTCTTATCTATCTATCTATCTGTCTGTCTGTCTGTCTATATGTCTGTCTGTCTGTCTATCTATATGTCTGTCTTTTCTTTCTATCTATCTGTCTTATCTATCTATCTATCTGTCTGTCTGTCTGTCTGTCTGTCTTTTCTATCTATCTCTGTCTGTTTGTCTATCTGTCTGTCTATGTATGTATTCTATCTATCTATCTGTCTGTCTGTCTGTCTGTCTGTCTGTCTGTCTATCTATATGTCTGTCTTTTCTTTCTATCTATCTGTCTTATCTATCTATCTATCTGTCTGTCTGTCTGTCTGTCTGTCTGTCTGTCTATCTATATGTCTGTCTTTTCTTTCTATCTATCTGTCTTATCTATCTATCTGTCTGTCTGTCTGTCTGTCTGTCTGTCTGTCTGTCTCTATCTGTCTATCTATCTATCTATCTATCTATCTATCTATCTATCTATCTATCTATCTATCTATCTATCTATCTATCTATCAGCTATGCTGATGACACATAACTCTACTTGTCTTTCCAGCCCATCGACACCACAGTGACTGCTCGAGATAAGCTGCCTGTCTGGCAGACATCTCAGCCTGGATGAAGGAACACCACATTCAACTCAACTCAGCCAAGACCGAACTCCTTGTCTTTCCAGCCAACCCTGCTGTTGAACACAACATCACCGTGCAGCTGGGTCCAACTACAGTTTCACCTTCCAAAGCGGTCAGAAATCTAGGGGTAACCATTGATGATGAGCTAAATTTCACTGACCACATTTCAAAGACTGCAAGATCATGTAGATTTACACTCGACAATATCAGGAAGATAAGATCCTTCCTCTCTGTACATGCCACACAACTGCTCGTTCAGTCAGCCTTGTCATAACTAGACTGGACTACTGTAACGCTCTCATTGCAGGCCTTCCTGCATGTGCTATTAGACCTCTCCAAATGATCCAGAATGCAGCAGCACTTCTGGTCTTTAATGAACCTAAGAGAGCACATGTTACACCACTTTTTGTCTCTCTCCGCTCTCTGTCTATCTATCTATTCACTGTCTGTCTCTTTGTCTATCTATCTGTCTGTCTGTCTATCTGTCTGTCTATGTATGTATGTATGTATGTATGTATCCTATCTATCTATCTATCTATCTATCTATCTATCTATCTATCTATCTATCTATCTATCTATCTATCTATCTGTCTATCTTTCTGTTTATCTATATGTCTATCTATATGTCTATCTATATGTCTGTCTTTTCTTTCTATCTATCTGTCTTATCTATCTGTCTGTCAGTCTGTCTTTGTGTCTGTCTGTCTTATCTATCTATCTGTCTGTCTATCTGTCTTTTCTATCTATCTCTGTCTGTTTGTCTATCTGTCTGTCTATGTATGTATTCTATCTGTCTGTCTGTCTGTCTGTCTGTCTGTCTGTCTGTCTGTCTATCTATATGTCTGTCTTTTCTTTCTATCTATCTGTCTTATCTATCTATCTATCTATCTATCTATCTATCTATCTATCTATCTATCTATCATCTGATCGCGGCTGCATTTCTCTTCTAGTAGTTTTAGATCTAAGTGCTGCATTCGACACGATAGATCACGACATTCTCTTGAATAGGCTGGAGAATTATGTTGGAATTTGTGGAGTTGCATTAGCATGGTTTAGGTCATATTTAGCAGACCACTACCACTTTGTCTATGTAAATGAGGAATCGTCAAACCAAACAAAAGTTAAATATGGAGTGCCACAGGGATCAGTTTTAGGGCTTCTGCTTTTCTCCATGTATATGCTTCCCTGGGAGATATTATCAGGAATCGTGGAATATGTTTCCACTGCTATGCTGACGATACACAACTTTATATTTCTTCAAAACTTGATGAGATTTCACAATTCTCAAAATTAGCAGAGTGTATCAATTAAATAAAAGATTGGATGGCCAGAAATTTCCTTCTACTCAATTCTGACAAAACAGAGGTTCTAATTATTGGACCAAAAACCTCTAAAAATAAGCCGCTAAAATATAATTTGACTCTAGATGGATGTTCTGTTACATCATCTTCAACAGTGAAAAACTTAGGTGTTATGTTTGATACAATCTGTCCTTTGAAAATCAAATTACAGATGTTTGTAGCACAGCATTCTTCCGCCTCAGAAATAGTGCTAAATGAAGGCATATGCTCTCTGTTGCTGATGCCGAAAAACTAATTCATAAGCTCATGACCTAAAGACTAGATTATTGTAATGCATTACTGGGAGGATGTCCAGCAAGATCAATAAATAAACTTCAATTGGTTCAAAATGCATCAGCATTTTAAAATTCTATTAACTACATACAAAGCTTTGAATGGTCTAGCTCCATGAGTACTTAAATGATCTTCTGTCACGCTATATTCCATCACGTTCATTACGATGCATAAAATTCTGGCCTGTTAATAGTTCCTAGAATATCAAAATCCACAAAGGAGGTAGATCCTTTTCATATTTGGCTCCTAAACTATGGAATAGTCTCCCAAACACTGTTAGAGATGCAGACACACCCTCTCAGTTTAAGTCTAGACTAGCGACTCATCTATTTAGCCAGACATACACCTAATTTATCCTCCAACCCACAATTAGGCTGCTTTAGTTGGGTCTCCGGAACCAGAAACAGTGATCATGATCTCTAACTCTGCAATACATTTTATGGCATCTATGCTTACATCTTTTTATTTGTTTCCTTGTCTCAACCTCGGGACTCCTATCCTGAGGTCACCAGAACCGGCTGGATCCAGCACCATTCCTGCTTCGTGTTGGACTCCACTGCTTCATGTCGCTGAATGATGATGACTAAATGCAGCGGTGCCAGCCAAACATCACTTCGGTCTATTATGATGGACTTCAGAGGATGAACTGATACCAACTCCAACCTGCATCACCTCGGTCTATTGATGGACTACGATCTTGAAATGGAATGCATAGACTAGCTATTGCCAACAAAAGCCTTCATCAGCCAATTAACAAGGACAATTGCATCTATGTGAACTTCTGCAATTAATCTAGATGGACTTCAAAGCCTGTGGTCATTAATCTTACAGTTCAAACACAATCAATGTTTAAACAATGACCCTTAACCCTTACTTAGTTTAATAATTTTAAACCATGATTTTAACTATACACAAGTAATATTTACATTATATTCATGATGTTAGCCAGAGGAACTGGCCCCCACAGTAAGTCTGGTTTCTCCCAAGGTTATTTTTCTCCATTAATCCACATCTTATGGAGTTTTGTGTTCCTTGCCACAGTCAGCCTACAGCTTGCTCACTGGGGTTATTAATACAATTATTATTTAATTATTTTTAAACACGATTAAGAATCGTATTTTATCTAATTGCACAATGATGATTCATCGACATTACAGTTTTATAGTCTGTTAATGCTGATCTTCTGTAAAGCTGCTTTGAAGCGATGTGTGTTGTGAAAGGCTATCTGAATAAAATTGACTTGACTATCTGTCTGTCTGTCTCTCTGTCTATCTATCAGTCTGTCTGTCTGTCTGTCTGTGTCTGGTTTTGTGTGTCTCTATGTAACTAATTAACTAACTAACTAATAAAGCTTTTAAATAATGTTTAAACTTTTTTATCATTATTATTATTATTTCACAATATTTCTTTTACTTGTATGTGAGGAGTATTTTTGAGTCAGTTAATTTGATCAAAGATATGTTTCCAAAAATGAAATAAATGAAAAACAAATAACAGAAGGATATTTTGTAGAAAACAAAATGTTTTGAAAATAAACTGCTTCAAATATTGCATAGGTTTAAATTTGTAAGTAGTAAAGTGTAATTCTCCATCAGTCCACTAGGGTTAGCCCCAGTCCGCTGGGGTTAGTTGGGGTTAAATCACTAGTTGACCCTAACCCCTAGCCCTCTGGGGTTAAAAAGTCTGTAGGTATAGAGGTAAAAACGACTTCCACCCTCATTATGTCCACCCTCATTTGCATATCGAATCTGATTGGCTGGATTGTTTCACAGATAAATCTTTAGGACGGTCGGTCCGATTTTGCCAAGCTTGGTGTCATCGAATTCAGAATTCCGTCTGCATTCATGTGACGAGCAGAGATGAACAGAAGAAGAGAGCAATGGAAATGTAGCGCTGAAAAGGTAGAAGAGTCTTTTGCACGTAGGTTGTGAGTGGTTTAAAAATGTCACATGCACGCCTTTAAGATTTGCATGAATACGACTGTAATGGAGACGTGGTAATGAACGCATTTTTCACAAGAACGCTGAAATGTTTTTGTAGGAATTGTTGGGTGGGATAAACTCAATCCTTTATTATTATTATCATTTCATGAAACTTATCGGGGCATGCTTGTGAGGAGGAGATTATTGTGTTGCGAGCAGAGCAGACTTGAGTCCAGTAAATATAGCCTATTAAAGAAATTGTTCCAAAAACAAATGCATCAGAAAATAACCGAAGGACTTGAAAAACTTTTAAGAATAAAAGCGGCATCGAATCTTGCCACGATAATGAGATGACACACTTGTTAGGGGCGTTTTGCCCTTTGAAATGAAATCTGCGAAATCAATAAAGCCCATTCGCGGTTCAATCGCTGAGTCATCGATTACAATAACAACACATCAATTCAGATTTCCTTAAAGATAACTTTTTTTTATTTATTTTTTTTATTAATAATCATGCCAAGGTCTTACATTAAATTGTGTCCAAAATTGCAGAACATGAACAGCCAAAAAATAATAATAAATAATAAAAATAATATAAGGTTGAACAATGAAAGCATTTTTTGACTTTTCAATGATTTTTTGTTTTTATGCCCGTCAAAGACATAATATAGAAGTTACAGTCAACCAGAAAAAGTGACTTGACATTGCAACTCTCCACGTGTCCAACTTGCAGAGGTGGGACCAAGTCATTGTTTTCCAAGTCACAAGTAAGTCTCAAGTCATTGCATTAAAGTCCGAGTGAAGTCCCAAGTCAAGGCAGGCAAGTCCCAAGTCAAGGCAGGCAAGTCCCAAGTCAAGGCAGGCAAGTCCCAAGTCAAGTCCAAGTCAATTTACAAATCGTCAACTTTTAGCTTCAAGTCTTAAAGAAGTCATTAGTGCGCTTTGCCCAAATTAGTGTCAGAGTATTAATTACTATAGTAAATGTATACTAATTTTATCTAGAAGTTTCTAATTTAAAATCTAATTTTATCTTTCTTTTTTTTTATCGATATCTACCCGTAAAGACCAAAGAGGGTAATAAAGATGATACATGGATCTTATCTTTGGACACACATTAAGGCAAACCAAACTTTTACTATAAACACGCTGTGAAAGGACGCTGAGCGTGCTGAACTGGTGAGTGAAATCTGAAATATTACCAGGCAGTGGCTAAGGGCAGACATTTAAGTTGCATATACTGAGTTCTATACTGTAAAGTGCCATAAACCGAGTAAATGATCGGATTTGTGATTTTTAGAACCCGACCAATATAATTAAATAAATATAGCTAAACGCGTGACAGAGGACCAGCACGTCCGCAAAAGAATGAGTGTGTTTACATGCACATTTTAACCAGTTATGCTCAAAAGCACCAACGTGTGTGGTCACAATAAATGGCGTTCCTTTATCGAGGTCATACAACAGGGTAATAAAACACGGGAAGATTTTGTCCATTACACCAATTGCTATAAAGCGTTAAATGCTACCGACCGCAGTAAAAGTTTGCGGTTCAATATGCGAGACTTTGTTAGCCTGTAAATCAACTTACCTCTGTCTGTGGATTTTCAGATTCCTCCTAAAATTGGACGTTGTCGACGAGGTGTCTGTAATTTTGTAACCACAGGTTCTACATGTCATAATCCTTTTGTTGCCTTTAGCGCTGTATTCAATATATCCCAATTATATCACCTTTGGTATAATTTTTGCTGTGTCCTAGTCCTTAAATGCGCCGTGATCTTCAAACTTGGTCCAGCTTTAGTGGAAGCTGATTGGTTGAATATGGGCGTTGAAATGCAGATTTGAAAATCAAATGAATCGTCTATTTGGGAAGTGTCGTTGATTTACTGCACATTTTTAATTATACAACTCTTATCTTTGGTTTTAAAAAGTATAAGTATTTCCAAGTCAGGCGGCTGAAGTCCAAGTCAAGTTGCAATCATTGCTGTCAAAGTCTAAGTCGAGTCGCTAAGTCTTTTTAATTCTATCGAGTCGAGTCGCTAAGTCATCAAATTAGTGACTCGAGTCCGAGTCAAGTCCAAGTCAAGTCCAAGTCAAGTCGACTCGAGTCCACACCTCTGCCAACTTGATGAAGCCGGATAACCGTTGCATTTTAGAAATGAGTTCACAAGTGAAGGGATGATGAATTTTATTGTGACAAGAGGAGCTTTAAAAACAATATAATAACAATAAATAGCGATACATTGAAATGGCTGAGGCTCCAGTGAGTTAAAATTGTAACTTTGTGGTTTTGCGACGGGTTTTCACACTTCAAAGCCTTTTTAAGACCAACTGAAGAAAACTCAAGGAATCGATTGAAGGAACAATCCACCAGCGGGCTCTCGAATTGTAAGCGTCTAGGAGCGCACAAAGATTTACATTTGTAACGACCCTTCAAAGTTTAAAAATGCAACTTAAAGGCTTGAATCCCTCTGCTCCCAACCACCAGCACGTGGTAATAGCTTGGCCCCGCCGCTGGGCGTCAGTCCATCAATGTCAGTCTATGGAAAAATGTTTGTCTGTGGGTGGCTGCTGTTCTGAAGGTGCTGGCGGTGTGGGCCTGGGGGTTGCCGAGAAGACCAGCATTGGCCCGTGACTCTGGGAGATGCGCTCGCGGAGATCACGGGGCTTCGCTATAGCCCGCATTATATATGGTGCGTGCTGTAGCGGAATTTGACAGCGTGGTTGGTTTCCCGCTGGCGTCCGGTGGCGTCCGGGGACCGTGCTAGGAGCGCGTTTGGGGGCGTTGGAGTCGATCGGCGTAGGTTTGAGTGGAGTGTTTTCGGGGCCCGTGGCAGCCCTCGGTCAGGCCAGAGCAGGACAGAGGATAGAAACCACCGATGGCAAACACGCCATCTTCTTTAACTTTGGTTCCGTTGGTCCGATTTTTTTTTAAAGCGTTGTATCGTGTTCTATATGTGATCCTCTAGCTGTCTGATTGGCTTTGTCCTCGATCGGTCTTAAGAGTTTTGATTTAGACTCAAATACAGACTTCTCCTACGGTCTAACTTGCTCTATATTGTGTAAATGTTGTGTCTTTTTGATCAGTGTGACTTGCATTTAGTTTGGAAATGTGTCATGTTCAGAAGTTGGTTAAGTTTACAGTTAAAGATGAATAAAGTGATGCAATCTTAATTTGCGTAAGCATGGTGCCTTGATGATACATTTGACTTTTATTAGCTTAGAAGTTGGTTATGTTAAGAAGTTAGGTTAGGTTATGGGATATAGGGATGAAAACCACCCATTTTGTGATGCACCGACAGGTAGCCATGCGGTCAGACACAGTCTGTGAGTGAGCTCGATCAGGTAAAGTGACTCCCTGACATGCTAGCGGCAGCTCTTTTGTGACCTCAGCGGTGCCAAGCAGAAATTGACATTTACATTTATGCATTTGGCAGGCGCTTTTATCCAAAGCGACTTACAGTGCACTTATTACAGGGACAATTCCCGAACAACTTGGATTAAGTGTCTTGCTCAAGGACACAATGGTAGTGGCTGTGGGGATCGAACCAGCAACCTTCTGATTACCAGTGATGTGCTTTAGTCCACTACACCACCACCACCACTCCATATTAAGCATGCCGCCTATATTAAGCATAAATGTAATAAAACGGTTCCACTGGGGCGGGACACACAAAAGTGTAATATGTTTCTCGTGGAAAGACCCCGATAGCGTGTGCAAAGTTTGGGAACGATCGCCGTTCAGTAGCCAACACGGCGACCTAAAGCGTGCTCCTTTCACAGAGGCTTTATATTGGCCCGACCATATTAAGCATATTTATCACGGTAATAATAGGGGTTCCCTGGGTGGGACACACAAAAGTGTAATATGTTTCTCGTGGAAAGACCCGATAAGCGTGTGCAAAGTTTGGGAACGATCGCTGCGTTCAGTAGCCAACACGCCGGCCTAAAGCGTACTCCTTTCACAGAGGCTTTATATAGGCTCGACTATATTAAGCATATTTTGACTGTAATAAAACGGGTTCCCATGGGGCTGGGCACACAAAAGTGTAATATGTTTCTCGTGGGAAGACCCCGATTGTGTGTGCAAAGTTTGGGAACGATCGCTCGTTAGAGCCAACTGGCTGACCTTAAATGTAATCATTTAACAGAGGCTTAATAGAATCAGACTATATTAAGCATATTATTACTGTAATAAAATGTGTTCCCCTGGGCCTGGGCACACAAAAGTGTAATATGTTTCTCGTGGAAAGACCCCGATTGTGTGTGCAAAGTTTGGGAGCGATCGCTCGTTCAGTAGCCAACACAGCTGCCTAAAGCGTACTCCTTGGCCCTTTATTGTTTCCCCACTGGTATACAATGTGAGTCTATGGAAAAGTGCTCACAAATGATAAAGAGTTTTTACATCTGAGATGTACTGTTGCAGAAATGATTTTTAATGTCATTCTAAATTTTGCAAGCACAGTATTAAAGTGAATAATTCAGGTGGAATTATACAATAACACGAGAAAATTGTATTGATGGACTTATAAGGATAATAACAAGAAAACTATAATACTACTAATAATAACATTAATAATAGTAATAATTCATTTAATTTATGAAGTGCTTTTCTAGACACGGATGAGAGACCGCAAAGGCTGTCCATTTAACTGGCCATATATTTATTTATAAAATCTGCATGTTTAAAAACACGTGGACGCCCCTAAAGGTTCAGCATTGAAACTGTCTGTGATTCTCTGTTAAAATATCCACTTTTTAGCAGTTTTGCACAGTGCAGTTTTCAATATGTCCACTATTCAATTCAATACAATTCAAAGGGTCTTTATTGGCATGAATATAAACGATACAGTATTGCCAAAGCAGAGGCTGTGTAAAAAGAACTACACCTTAATCTATAATTACATTTAGTTTAACAAATATAAAATAACTAATCAAAATAAATTCACTATGTGTATATGTGTGTATATATTTGTATCTGCAAGTCGTAAATCTATCTTTCTATCTACCTAAATATCTGTCTGTCTGTCTTATCTATCTATCTATCTATCTGTCTGTCTATCTGTCTGTCTGTCTGTCTGTCTGTCTGTCTGTCTGTCTGTCTATCTATCTATCTATCTATCTATACTATCTGTCTATCTGTCTCTTTGTCTGTCTATCTATCTATCTATCTGTCTGTCTGTCTGTCTGTCTGTCTGTCTGTCTCTTTGTCTGTCTATCTATCTGTCTGTCTGTCTGTCTGTCTGTCTGTCTGTCTGTCTCTTTGTCTGTCTATCTATCTATCTGTCTGTCTGTCTGTCTGTCTGTCTGTCTGTCTGTCTCTTTGTCTGTCTATCTATCTATCTATCTATCTATCTATCTATCTATCTATCTGTCTGTCTGTCTGTCTGTCTCTTTGTCTGTCTATCTATCTATCTATCTGTCTGTCTGTCTGTCTGTCTCTTTGTCTGTCTATCTATCTATCTATCTGTCTGTCTGTCTGTCTGTCTGTCTGTCTATCTATCTATCTATCTATCTATCTATCTATCTATCTATCTATCTATCTATCTATCTATCTATCTATCTATCTATCTATCTATCTATCTATCTATCAGCTATGCTGATGACCGCATAACTCTACTTGTCTTTCCAGCCCAGCGACACCACAGTGACTGCTCGAGATCAGCTGCCTGTCTGGCAGACATCTCAGCCTGGATGAAGGAACACCACATTCAACTCAACTCAGCCAAGACCGAACTCCTTGTCTTTCCAGCCAACCCTGCTGTTGAACACAACATCACCGTGCAGCTGGGTCCAACTACAGTTTCACCTTCCAAAGCGGTCAGAAATCTAGGGGTAACCATTGATGATGAGCTAAATTTCACTGACCACATTTCAAAGACTGCAAGATCATGTAGATTTACACTCGACAATATCAGGAAGATAAGATCCTTCCTCTCTGTACATGCCACACAACTGCTCGTTCAGTCGCCTTGTCATAACTAGACTGGACTACTGTAACGCTCTCATTGCAGGCCTTCCTGCATGTGCTATTAGACCTCTCCAAATGATCCAGAATGCAGCAGCCTTCTGGTCTTTAATGAACCTAAGAGAGCACATGTTACACCACTTTTGTCTCTCTCCACTCTCTGTCTATCTATCTATTCACTGTCTGTCTCTTTGTCTATCTATCTGTCTGTCTGTCTATCTGTCTGTCTATGTATATGTATGTATGTATGTATCCTATCTATCTATCTATCTATCTATCTATCTATCTATCTATCTATCTATCTATCTATCTATCTATCTGTCTATCTGTCTGTCTATCTGTCTATCTATATGTCTATCTATATGTCTGTCTTTTCTTTCTATCTATCTGTCTGTCAGTCTGTCTTTGTCTGTCTGTCTTATCTATCTATCTGTCTGTCTGTCTATCTGTCTTTTCTATCTATCTCTGTCTGTTTGTCTATCTGTCTGTCTATGTATGTATTCTATCTATCTGTCTGTCTGTCTGTCTGTCTGTCTGTCTTTTCTATCTATATGTCTGTCTTTTCTTTCTATCTATCTGTCTTATCTATCTATCTATCTGTCTGTCTGTCTGTCTGTCTATCTGTCTGTCTGTCTGTCTATCTATATGTCTGTCTTTTCTTTCTATCTATCTGTCTTATCTATCTATCTATCTGTCTGTCTGTCTGTCTGTCTGTCTGTCTATCTATCTGTCTGTCTTGTCTGTCTATCTATCTGTCTATCTATCTATCTATCTGTCTATCTGTCTGTCTGTCTGTCTGTCTGTCTATCTGTCTGTCTGTCTATCTATCTGTCTATCTATCTATCTATCTATCTATCTATCTATCTATCTATCTATCTATCTATCTATCTATCTATCTATCTATCAGCTATGCTGATGACCATAACTCTACTTGTCTTTCCAGCCAGCGACACCACAGTGACTGCTCGAGATACGCTGCCTGTCTGGCAGACATCTCAGCCTGGATGAAGGAACACCACATTCAACTCAACTCAGCCAAGACCGAACTCCTTGTCTTTCCAGCCAACCCTGCTGTTGAACACAACATCACCGTGCAGCTGGGTCCAACTACAGTTTCACCTTCCAAAGCGGTCAGAAATCTAGGGGTAACCATTGATGATGAGCTAAATTTCACTGACCACATTTCAAAGACTGCAAGATCATGTAGATTTACACTCGACAATATCAGGAAGATAAGATCCTTCCTCTCTGTACATGCCACACAACTGCTCGTTCAGTAGCCTTGTCATAACTAGACTGGACTACTGTAGCGCTCTCATTGCAGGCCTTCCTGCATGTGCTATTAGACCTCTCCAAATGATCCAGAATGCAGCAGCACTTCTGGTCTTTAATGAACCTAAGAGGCACATGTTACACCACTTTTTGTCTCTCTCCACTCTCTGTCTATCTATCTATTCACTGTCTGTCTCTTTGTCTATCTATCTGTCTGTCTGTCTATCTGTCTGTCTATGTATGTATGTATGTATGTATGTATGCTATCTATCTATCTATCTATCTATCTATCTATCTATCTATCTATCTATCTATCTATCTATCTATCTATCTGTCTATCTTTCTGTTTATCTATATGTCTATCTATATGTCTATCTATATGTCTGTCTTTTCTTTCTATCTATCTGTCTTATCTATCTGTCTGTCAGTCTGTCTTTTGTGTCTGTCTGTCTTATCTATCTATCTGTCTGTCTATCTGTCTTTTCTATCTATCTCTGTCTGTTTGTCTATCTGTCTGTCTATGTATGTATTCTATCTGTCTGTCTGTCTGTCTGTCTGTCTGTCTGTCTGTCTGTCTATCTATCTGTCTATCTATCTATCTATCTATCTATCTATCTATCTATCTATCTATCTATCTATCTATCTATCTATCTATCTATCTATCTATCTATCATCTGATGCGGCTGCATTTTCTCTTCTAGTAGTTTTAGATCTAAGTGCTGCATTAGACCACGATAGATCCACGACATTCTCTTGAATAGGCTGGAGAATTATGTTGGAATTTGTGGAGTTGCATTAGCATGGTTTAGGTCATATTTAGCAGACCACTACCACTTTGTCTATGTAAATGAGGAATCGTCAAACCAAACAAAGTTAAATATGGAGTGCCACAGGGATCAGTTTTAGGGCTTCTGCTTTTCTCCATGTATATGCTTCCCTGGGAGATATTATCAGGAATCAGTGGAATATGTTTCCACTGCTATGCTGACGATACACAACTTTATATTTCTTCAAAACTTGATGAGATTTCACAATTCTCAAAATTAGCAGAGTGTATCAATTAAATAAAAGATTGGATGGCCAGAAATTTCCTTCTACTCAATTCTGACAAAACAGAGGTTCTAATTATTGGACCAAAAACCTCTAAAAATAAGCAGCTAAAATATAATTTGACTCTAGATGGATGTTCTGTTACATCATCTTCAACAGTGAAAAACTTAGGTGTTATGTTTGATACAATCTGTCCTTTGAAAATCAAATTACAGATGTTTGTAGCACAACATTCTTCCGCCTCAGAAATAGTGCTAAATGAAGGCATATGCTCTCTGTTGCTGATGCGAAAAACTAATTCATCAGCTCATGACCTAAAGACTAGATTATTGTAATGCATTACTGGGAGGATGTCCAGCAAGATCAATAAATAAACTTCAATTGGTTCAAAATGCATCAGCATTTTAAAATTCTATTAACTACATACAAAGCTTTGAATGGTCTAGCTCCATGATGCTTAAATGATCTTCTGTCACGCTATATTCCATCCGTTCATTCACGATCATAAAATTCTGGCCTGTTAATAGTTCCTAGAATATCAAAATCCACAAAGGAGGTAGATCCTTTTCATATTTGGCTCCTAAACTATGGAATAGTCTCCCAAACACTGTTCGAGATGCAGACACACCCTCTCAGTTTAAGTCTAGACTAACGACTCATCTATTTAGCCAGACATACACCTAATTTATCCTCCAACCCACAATTAGGCTGCTTTAGTTGGGTCTCCCGGAACCAGAAACAGTGATCATGATCTCTAACTCTGCAATACATTTTATGGCATCTATGCTTACATCTTTTTATTTGTTTCCTTGTCTCAACCTCGGGACTCCTATCCTGAGGTCACCAGAACCGGCTGGATCCAGCACCATTCCTGCTTAGTGTTGGACTCCACTGCTTCATATACGCTGAATGATGATGACTAAATGCAGCCGGTGCCAGCCAAACATCACTCGGTCTATTATGATGGACTTCAGAGGATGAACTGATACCAACTCCAACCTGCATCACCTCGGTCTATTGATGGACTACGATCTTGAAATGGAATGCATAGACTAGCTATTGCCAACAAAAGCCTTCATCAGCCAATTAACAAGGACAATTGCATCTATGTGAACTTCTGCAATTAATCTAGATGGACTTCAAAGCCTGTAGTCATTAATCTTACAGTTCAAACACAATCAATGTTTAAACAATGACCCTTAACCCTTACTTAGTTTAATAATTTTAAACCATGATTTTAACTATACACAAGTAATATTTACATTATATTCATGATGTTAGCCAGAGGAACTGGCCCCCACAGTAAGTCTGGTTTCTCCCAAGGTTATTTTTTCTCCATTAATCCACATCTTATGGAGTTTTGTGTTCCTTGCCACAGTCGCCTACAGCTTGCTCACTGGGGTTATTAATACAATTATTATTTAATTATTTTTAAACACGATTAAGAATCGTATTTTATCTAATTGCACAATGATGATTCATCGACATTACAGTTTTATACGTCTGTTAATGCTGATCTTCTGTAAAGCTGCTTTGAAGCGATGTTGTGTTGTGAAAGGCCTATACTGAATAAAGTGAGCTTGACTATCTGTCTGTCTGTCTCTCTGTCTATCTATCAGTCTGTCTGTCTGTCTGTCTGTGTCTGGTTTTGTGTGTCTCTATGTAACTTATTAACTAACTAACTAATAAAGCTTTTAAATAATGTTTAAACTTTTTATCATTATTATTATTATTTCACAATATTTCTTTTACTTGTATGTGGGGAGTATTTTTTGAGTCCAGTTAATTTGATCAAAGATATGTTTCAAAAATGAAATAAATGAAAAACAAATAACAGAAGGATATTTTGTAGAAAACAAAATGTTTTGAAAATAAACTGCTTCAAATATTGCATAGGTTTAAATTTGTAGAGTAGTAAAGTGTAATTCTCCATCAGTCCACTAGGGTTAGCCCCAGTCCGCTGGGGTTAGATTGGGAGTTAAATCACTGGTTGACCCTAACCCCTAGCCCTCTGGGGTTAAAAAGTCTGTAGGTATAGAGGTAAAACGACTTCCCACCCTCATTATGTCCACCCTCATTTGCATATCGAATCTGATTGGCTGGATTGTTTCACAGATAAATCTTTAGGACGGTCGGTCCGATTTTGCTAAGCTTAGGTGTCATCGAATTCAGAATTCCGTCTGCATTCATGTGACGAGCAGAGATGAACAGAAGAAGAGAGCAATGGAAATGTAGCGCTGAAAAGGTAGAAGAGTCTTTTGCATGTAGGTTGTGAGTGGTTTAAAAATGTCACATGCACGCCTTTAAGATTTGCATGAATACGACTGTAATGGAGACGTGGTAATGAACGCATTTTCTACAGAGAACGCTGAAATGTTTTTTGTAGGAATTGTTGGGTGGGATAAACTCAATCCTTTATTATTATTATCATTTCATGAAACTTATCGGGGCATGCTTGTGGAGGAGGAGATTATTGTATTGCGAGCAGAGCAGACTTGAGTCCAGTAAATATAGCCTATTAAAGAAATTGTTCCAAAAACAAATGCATCAGAAAATAACCGAAGGACTTGAAAAACTTTTAAGAATAAAAACGGCATCAGATCTTGCCACGATAATGAGATGACACCACTTGTTAGGGAGCGTTTTGCCCTTTGAAATGAAATCTGCGAAATCCAATAAAGCCCATTCGCGGTTCAATCGCTGAGTCATCGATTACAATAACAACACATCAATTCAGATTTCCTTAAAGATAACTTTTTTTATTTATTTTTTTTATTAATAATCATGCCAAGGTCTTACATTAAATTGTGTCCAAAATTGCAGAACATGAACAGCCAAAAAATAATAATAAATAATAAAAAATAATATAAGGTTGAACAATGAAAGCATTTTTTGACTTTTCAATGATTTTTTGTTTTTATGCCCGGTCAAAAGACATAATATAGAAGTTACAGATCAACCAGAAAAAGTGACTTGACATTGCAACTCTCCGTGTCCAACTTGCAGAGGTGGGACCAAGTCATTGTTTCCAAGTCACAAGTAAGTCTCAAGTCATTGCATTAAAGTCGAGTGAAGTCCCAAGTCAAGGCAGGCAAGTCCCAAGTCAAGGCAGGTCAAGTCCCAAGTCAAGGCAGGCAAGTCCCAAGTCAAGTCCAAGTCAATTTACAAATCAGTCAACTTTTGGCTTCAAGTCTTAAAGAAGTCATTAGTCTTTGCCCAAATTAGTGTCAGAGTATTAATTACTATAGTAAATGTATACTAATTTTATCTAGAAGTTTCTAATTTAAAATCTAATTTTATCTTTCTTTTTTTTTTATCGATATCTACCCGTAAAGACCAAAGGGGTAATAAGATGATACATGGATCTTATCTTTGGACACACATTAAGGCAAACCAAACTTTTACTATAAACACGCTGTGAAAGGGCGGCTGAGCGTGCTGAACTGGTGAGTGAAATCCTGAAATATTACCAGGCAGTGGCTAAGGGCAGACATTTAAGTTGCATATCACGAGTTCTATACTGTAAAGTGCCGCAAACCGAGTAAATGATCGGTTTGTGATTTTTAGAACCCGACCAATATAATTAAATAAATATAGCTAAGCGGCGTGACAGAGGACCAGCACGTCACAAAGAATGAGTGTGTTTACATGCACATTTTAACCAGTTATACTCAAAAAGCACCAGCGTGTGTGGTCACAATAAATGGCGTTCCTTTATCGAGGTCATACAACAGGAGTAATAAAACACGGGAAGATTTTGTCCATTACACCGAATTGCTATAAAGCGTTAAATGCTACCGACCGCGGTAAAAGTTTGCGGTTCAATATGCGAACTTTGTTAGCCTGTAAATCAACTACACTCTGTCTGTGGATTTTCAGATTCCTCACAAAGTTGGGCGTTGATCGAAGCGAGGTGTCTGTAATTTTGTAACCACAGGTTCTACATGTCGCAATCCTTTTGTTGCCTTTAGCAGCTGTATTCAATATATCCCAATTATATCACCTTTGGTATAATTTTTGCTGTGTCCTAGTCCTTAAATGCTTGGCGCGCGATCTTCAAACTTAGTCCAGCTTTCAGTGGAAGCTGATTGGTTGAATATGGAGCGTTGAAATGCAGATTTGAAAATCAAATGAGATCGTCTATTTGGGAAATTAATCGTTGATTTACTGCACATTTTTAATTATACAACTCTTATCTTTGGTTTTAAAAAGTATAAGTATTTCCAAGTCAGGCGGCTGAAGTCCAAGTCAAGTTGCAATCATTGCTGTCAAAGTCTAAGTCGAGTGCATAAGTCTTTTTAATTCTATCGAGTCGAGTGCCAAGTCATCAAATTAGTGACTCGAGTCCGAGTCAAGTCCAAGTCAAGTCCAAGTCACATTGACTCAGTCCACACCTCTGCCAACTTGATGAAGCTGGATAACCGTTGCATTTTAGAAATGAGTTCACAAGTGAAGGGATGATGAATTTTATTGTGACAAGAGGAGCTTTAAAAACAATATAATAACAATAAATAGCGATACGTTGAAATGGCTGAGGCTCCAGTGAGTTAAGATTGTAACTTTGTTGGTTTTGCGACGGGTTTCACACTTCAAAGCCTTTTTTAAGACCAACTGAAGAAAACTCAAGGAATCGATTGAAGGGAACAATCCACCAGCGGGCCTCGAATTGTAAAGCGTCTAGGGAGCGCACAAAGATTTACATTTGTAACGACCCTTCAAAGTTTAAAAATGCAACTTAAAGGCTTGAATCCCTCTGCTCCCAACCACCAGCGCGTGGTAATGGCTTGGCCCCCTGCGCTGGGCGTCAGTCCATACAATGTCAGTCTATGGAAAAATGTTTGTCTGTGGGTGGCTGCTGTTCTGAAGGTGCTGGCGGTGTGGGCCTGGGGTTGCCGAGAAGACCAGCGTTGGCCCCGTGGCTCTGGGAGGTACGGCTCGCGGAATACTGGGGCTTCATCTATGGCCCGCGTTATATATGGTGCGTGCTGTAGCGAATTTGACAGCGTGGTTGGTTTCCGCTGGCGTCCAGTGGCGTCCGGGGGACCCGTGCTAGGGCTTGCGCGTTTGAGAGCGTTTGGAGTCGATCGGCGTAGGTTTGAGTGGAGTGTTTTGGGGGCCCGTGGGCAGCCCTCGGTCAGGCCAGAGCAGGACAGAGGATAGAAACCACCGATGGCAAACACGCCATCTTCTTTAACTTTGGTTCCGTTGGTCCGATTTTTTTCTAAAGCGTTGTATCACGTGTTCTATATATTGATCCTCTAGCTGTCTGATTGGCTTTGTCCTCGTCGGTCTTAAGAGTTTTGATTTAGACTCAAATACAGGCTTCTCCTACGGTCTAACTTGCTCTATATTGTGTAAATGTTGTGTCTTTTTGATCAGTTGTGAACTTGCATTTAGTTTGGAAATGTGTCATGTTCAGAAGTTGGTTAAGTTTACAGTTAAAGATGAATAAAGTGATGCAATCTTAATTTACGTAAGCATGGTGCCTTGATGATACATTTGACTTTTTATTAGCTTAGAAGTTGGTTATGTTAAGAAGTTAGGTTAGGTTATGGGATATAGGGATGAAAACCACCCATTTTGTGATGCACCGACAGGTAGCCATGCGGTCAGACACAGTCTGTGAGTGAGCTCGATCAGGTAAAGTGACTCCCTGACATGCTAGCGGCAGCTCTTTTGTGACCTCAGCGGTGCCAAGCAGAAATTGACATTTACATTTATGCATTTGGCAGACGCTTTTATCCAACGACTTACAGTGCACTTATTACGGGACAATTCCCGGGCAACTTGGATTAAGTGTCTTGCTCCAAGGACACAATGGTAGTGGCTGTAGGGATCAGACTAGCAACCTTCTGATTACCAGTGATGTGCTTTAGTCCACTACACCACCACCACCCTCCATATTAAGCATGCGCGCCTATATTAAGCATAAATGTAATAAAACGGTTCCACTGGGGCGGGACACACAAAAAGTGTAATATGTTTCTCGTGGAAAGACCCGATAAGCGTGTGCAAAGTTTGGGAGCGATCAGCTCGTTAAGTAGCCGTACCTGGCCCGGCCTAAAGCGTGCTCCTTTCCACAGAGGCTTTGTGTTGGCCCGACACATTTCAGCATATTTATACTTGGTAATAGTAGGGGTTCCCCTAGGTAAGGACACACAAAAGTGTAAGCCTGCTCGCGTGGAAAGACCCACGATAGTACTGCAAGTTTGAGCGATCAGCTGCGATTCGTAGCCAACCATGACACTCAAAGCGATACTCCTTCCACAGAGGCTTTTATATAGGCACAGAGCTCTATTAAGCATATTTTGACGTAATGAGGACAGCGGGTTCCCATAGGGCCGACTTTAAGTGTAATATGTTTCTGGAGTGGGAAGACCCCGATTGTGTGTGCAAAAGTTTAGGAGCGATTCAGCTCGATTCAGCCCAACCTTGTGGCCTTAAATGTAATCATTTAACAGAGGCTTAATAGAATCAGGCTATCTTCAGCATATTATTACTAGTAATAAAATGTGTTCCCCTGGGCCTGGGCAGCACAAAAGTGCATCATCATGTCTCGTGGAAGGGCCCGATTGTTGTGTGCGTAGGTTTGGGAGCGATCGCTTGCGTTCGTAGCCAACCTGGCGGCTGGCATCCTAAAAGCCTTGGCTCCTTTGTTGTTTCCCCCACTGGTATACAATGTGAGTCTGTGGAAGAAGTGCTCACAAATGATAGAAAGTTTTTGCATCTGAGATGTACTGTTTGCAGAAATGAGTTTTTTGATGTCGTTCTAGATTTTGCAAGCACAGTATTCGGAAGTGAATAATTCAGGTGGAGATTATACAATAACACGAGAAAATTGTATTGATGGACTTATAAGGATAATAACAAAGAAAACTATAATACTACTAATAATAACATTAATAATAGTAATAATTCATTTAATTTATGAAGTGCTTTTCTAGACAGGATGAGAGAGACATAAAGGCTGTCCATTTAACTGGCCATATATTTATTTATAAAATCTGCCATGTTCAAAAACAGAGTGGGCCGCCCCTAAAGGTTGCAACATTGAAACTGTCTGTGATTCTCTGTTAAAATATCCACTTTTTGGCAGTTTTTGCACAGTGCAGTTTTCAATGTAATCCACTATTCAGTTCAATACAATTCAAAGGGTGCTTTATTGTGAATATAAGCGATACAGTATTGCCAAAGCAGAGGCTGTGTAAAAAGAACTACACCTTAATCTATAATTACATTTAGTTTAACAAATGTAAAAAATAACTCATCAAAATAAATTCACTATGTTGTATATGTGTGTGCATACTTGCAACTTAGATGCGTAAATCTATCTCTATCTGCCTAAATATCTGTCTTGTCTGTCTTATCTATCTATCCATCTGTCTGTCATGTCTGTCTGTCTGTCTGTCTGTCTGTCTCTTTGTCTGTCTTATCTATCTATCTATCCATCTATCTATCTATCTATCCATCTATCTATCTATCTATCTATCTATCTATCTATCTGTATATCTGTCACAGTCTGTCTCTTTGTCTGTCATCTATCTATCTATCTGTCTGTCTGTCTGTCTGTCTGTCTGTCATGGCTGTCTGTCTCTTTGTCTGTCTATCTATCTATCTATCTGTCCTGCTGTCTGTCTGTCTCTGTCTCTGTCTGTCTCTTTGTCTGTCTGTCTATCTATCTGTCTGTCTGTCTCTTGTCTGTCTGTCTATCTATCTATCTATATCTATCTATCTGTCTGTCTGTCTGTCTCTTTGTCCGTCTATCCTATCTATCTATCTGTCTCGCCTGTCTGTCTTTGTCTGTCTATATCTGTCTGTCTGTCTGTCTGTCTGTCTTTCTGTTTTATCTATATGTCTATCTATGTCTGTCTTTTCTATCCTATCAATCTGTCTATCAGCTATGCTGATGGCCACTTAACTTCTACTTGTCATTCCGGCCACTTTGACACCACAGGCTGCTCGAATGGCTGCCTGTCTGGCAGACATCTCAACCTGGATGAAGGAACACCACATTCAACTCAACTCCAGCCAGGACCGAGACTCCTTGTCTTTCCAGCCAACCTGCTGTTGAACACAACATCACCCGTTGCAGCTGGGTCCAACTACTAGTTTCACCTTCCAAAACGGTCAAGAAATCTAGGGGTAACCGTGTGATGATGGGCTAAATTTCACTGTTACACATTTCAAAGACTGCAGAGATCATGTAGATTTACACTTTCGACAATATCAGGAGGATAGGATCCTTCCTCTCTGTACATGCCACACAACTGCTGCGTTCAGTGGCCTTGTCATAGCTGGACTGGACTACTGCTAGCAGCTCTCATTGCAGGCCTTCCTGCACGTGTAATAGACCTCTCCGGACGATCCAGAGTGCAGCAGCACTTCTGGTCTTCAATGAACCTAAGAGGCACATGTTACACCACTTTGTCGTCTCTCTCGCTTCTCTGTCTATCTATCTATTCACTGTCTGTCTCTTTGTCTATCTATCTGTCTGTCTGTCTATCTGTCTGTCTGTATGTATGTATGTATGTATCCTATCTATCTATCTATATATCTATCTATCTATCTATCTATCTATCATATCTATCTATCTATCTATCTATCTATCTGTTATCTATCTATATATCTATCTGTATATCTTCTATATGTCTTGTATGTCATCTTTTCTGTCTATCTTATCTTATCTATCGTCTGTCAGTCTGTCTTTGTGTCTGTCTGTCTTATATATCCTGTCTCTGTCTGTATCTGTCTTGTCTGTCTATCTGTCTGTTCGTGTATGTCTTCTATCTGTCTATCTGTCTGTCTGTCTGTCTGTCTGTCTGTCTCTGTCTGTCTGTCTGTCTATCTACTATCTGTCTGTCTATCTACTATCTATCTGTCTATCTATCTATCTATCTATCTATCTATCTATCTATCTGTCTTCTATCTATACCTATCATCTGATTCAGCTGCACTTTCTCTTCTAGTAGTTTTAGATCTAAGTGCTGCATTGACCGCCATAGATCACGACATTTCTGAATAGGCTGGAGAATTATGTTGGAATTTAGTGAGTTGCATTAGCATGGTTTAGGTCATATTTAGCAGACCACTACCACTTTGTCTATGTAAATGAGGAATCGTCAAACCAAACAAAAGTTAAATATGGAGTGCCACAGGGATCAGTTTTAGGGCTTCTGCTTTTTCTCCATGTATATGCTTCCCTGGGAGATATTATCAGGAATCAGTGGAATATGTTTCCACTGCTATGCTGACGATACACAACTTTATATTTCTTCAAAACTTGATGAGATTTCACAATTCTCAAAATTAGCAGAGTGTATCAATTAAATAAAAGATTGGATGGCCAGAAATTTCCTTCTACTCAATTCTGACAAAACAGAGGTTCTAATTATTGGACCAAAAACCTCTAAAAATAAGCAGCTAAAATATAATTTGACTCTAGATGGATGTTCTGTTACATCATCTTCAACAGTGAAAAACTTAGGTGTTATGTTTGATGCAATCTGTCCTTTGAAAATCAAGTTACAGATGTTTGTAGCACAGCATTCTTCGCCTCAGAAATAGTCTTAAATGAGGCATATGCTCTCTGTTGCTGATGCCGAAAAACTATTCATGCTCATGACCTAAAGACTAGATTATTGTAATGCATTACTGGGAGGATGTCCAGCAAGATCAATAAATAAACTTCAATTGGTTCAAAATGCATCAGCATTTTTAAAATTCTGTTAACTACATACAAAGCTTTGGATGGTCTAGCTCCATGATGCTTAAATGATCTTCTGTCAGCTATATTCCATCAGGTTCATTACGATCGCAAAATTTCTGGCCTGTTAATAGTTCCTAGAATATCAAAATCCACAAAAGGAGGTAGATCCTTTTCATATTTGGCTCTAAACTATGGAATAGTCTCTCCCAAGCACTGTTAGGATGCAGACACACCCTCTGGTTTGGTAGACTATGGCCCAAATCATATTTAGCCAGACACCCTAATTTATCCTCCAACCCACAATTAGGCTGCTTTAGTCTGAGTCTCCCGGAACCAGAGCCAGTGATCATGATCTCTAACTCTGCAATACATTTTATGGCATCTATGCTTACATCTTTTTATTTGTTCTTATCTCAACCTCAGGACTCCTATCCCTGAGGTCCACCGTTCGAGCTGGATCAGCACCATTCCTGCTTCAGTGTTGAGACTCCACTGCTTCATGCCAGCTGAATGATGATGACTAAATGCGGCGGTGCCAGCCAAACATCACTCGGTCTATTATGATGGACTTCAGAGGATGAACTGATACCAACTCAACCTGCATCACCTCGGTCTATTGATGGACTACGATCTTGAAATGGAATGCATAGACTAGCTGTTGCCAACAAAAGCCTTCATCAGCCAATTAACAAGGACAATTGCATCTATGTGAACTTCTGCAATTAATCTAGATGGACTTCAAAGCCTGTGGTCATTAATCTTACAGTTCAAACACAATCAATGTTTAAACAATGACCCTTAACCCTTACTTAGTTTAATAATTTTAAACCATGATTTCTTAACTATACAAGTAATATTTACATTATATTCATGATGTTAGCCAGAGGGAACTGCCCTACAGTAAGTCTGGTTTCTCCCAAGGTTATTTTTCTCCATTAATCCACATCTTATGGAGTTTTGTGTTCCTTGCTTACAGTCATCCATACAGCTTGCTCACTGGGGTTATTAATACAATTATTATTTAATTATTTTAAACCGATTAAGAATGTATTTTATCAGTGCACAGTGATGATTCATCGGCATTACAGTTTTATCGATCTACTAGTATGCTGATCTTCTGTAAGCTGCTTTGAAGCGATGCTTATTATTTGTGAAAATGGCTATCTGAATAAAATTGACTTGACTATCTGTCTGTCTGTCTCTCTGTCTATCTATCAGTCTGTCTGTCTGTCTGTCTGTGTCTGGTTTTGTGTGTCTCTAGCTAACTAATTAACTAACTAACTAATAAAGCTTTTAAATAATGTTTAAACTTTTTTATCATTATTATTATTATTTCACAATATTTCTTTTACTTGTATGTGAGGAGTATTTTTGAGTCAGTTAATTTGATCAAAGTATGTTTCCAAAAATGGAAATAAATGAAAAACAAATAGCAGAGGACATTTTGTTAGAAAGCAAAATGTTTGAAATAAACTTCTTCAAATATTGCATAGGTTTAAATTTGTAAGTAGTAAGTGTAATTCTCCATCAGTCCACTAGGGTTAGCCCCAGTCCGCTGGGGTTAGTTGAGGTTAAATCACTAGTTGACCTCGAACCCTAGCCCTCTAGAGGGTTAAAAAAGTCTGTAGGTATAGAGGTAAAACGACCTCACCCTCATTATATCCCACCTCATTTGCATATCGATCTGATTGGCTGGATTGTTTCACAGATAAATCTTTAGGGCCAGTCGGTCCGATTTTACTAAGCTTGAGTGTTCATCGAATTCAAATTCCGTCTGCATTCATGTGACGAGCGAGAGATGACGAAGAAGAGCAATGTAGATGTAGCGCTGAAAAGGTAGAAGAGTCTTTTGCACGTAGGTTGTAGTGGTTTAAAAATGTCACATGCACGCTTTAAGATTTGCATGAATACGACTGTAATGGAGACGTGGTAATGAACGCATTTTCACAAGAACGCTGAAATATTTTTTGTGAGGATTGTTGGGTGGGATAAACTCAATCCTTTATTATCATTATCATTTCATGAAACTTATCGGGGCATGCTTGTGAGAGGAGATTATTGTGTTGCGAGCAGAGCAGACTTGAGTCCAGTAAATATAGCCTATTAAAGAAATTGTTTCCAGAAACAAATGCATCGAGAGAAAATAACCGAGGACTTGAAAACTTTAAAATCAGCGGCATCGAATCTTGCCACGATAATGAGATGACACACTTGTTAGAGGCGTTTTGCCCTTTAGAAGTAAATCTGCGGAATCCAACCAAGCCCATTCACGGTTCAATCGCTGGTCATGATTACAATAACAACATCAATTCAGATTTCCTTAAAGATAACTTTTTTTGTTTGTTTTTATTGTATAATCATGCCCAAGGTCTTACATTAAATTGTGTCCAGAGGTACAGAACACCGAACAGCCAAAAAATAATGATAGCCAATAAAAAATAATATAAGGTTGAACAATGAAAGCATTTTTTGACTTTTCAATGATTTTTTTGTTTTTATGCCCGGTCAAAGACATAATATAAGAAGTTTACAGTCCAGCCAGAAAAAGTGACTTGACATTTGCGACTCTCCCGTGTCCAGCTTTGCAGAGGTGGGACCAAGTCATTGTTTTCCAAGTCTGCAGTGAGTCTCAAGTCATTGCATTAAGTCAGTGAAGTCCCAAGTCCAAGGCAGGCAAGTCCCAAGTCCAAGGCAGGCAAGTCCCGAGTCAAGGCAGGCAAGTCCCAAGTCAGAGTCAAGTCAAGATTTACAAATGCGTCAACTTTTGGCTTCAAGTCTTAAAGAAAGTCATTAGTCAAGCTTTGCCCAAATTAGTGTGTCAGAGTGCTAATTACTGTAGTAAACGTATACTGATTTTATCTAGAAGTTTCTAATTTAGAAATCTAATTTTATCTTTCTTTTTTTTATCGATATCTACCGGTAAAGACCAAAAGGAGTGATCAAGATGATACACGGATCTTATCTTTGGACACACATTAAGGCAAACCAAGCTTTTATAAACCGGCTGTGAAAGGGCTGAGCGTGCTGAACTGGTAGGTGAAATCTGAAAATCTTCCCAGGCGGTGGCTAAGGGCAGGCCTTTAAGTTGCACATCTGAGAGGTTCTATACTGTAAAGTGCACTTAAAGCCGATGGTAAATGATCGGTTGTGATTTTTGAGAACCCGACCAATACAATTAAAATAAACATCCATGGCGTGACCTTGAGGACCAGCGACGTCCGCAAAGAGTAAGTGTGTTTACATGCACATTTTAACCAGTTATGCTCAAAAAGCACCAACGTGTGTGGTCACAATAAATAAGCGTTCCTTTGCTCGGAGTCATACAACAGGGTAATAAAAACCGGGAAGATTTTGTCCATTACACCAATTGCTATAAGCGTTAAATGCTACCGACCGCCAGTAAAGTTTGGAGTTCAATATGCGAACTTTGTTAGCCACCTGTAAATCAACTTACCTCATGCCTGTAGTTTTCAGATTCCTCACAAAAATTGGGCGTTGTCGACGAGGTGTCTGTAATTCTGTAACCACGGGTTCTACATGTGACTTAATCCTTTGTTGCAGCTGGCACCTAATTCAATATATCCCAATTATATCACCTTTGGTATAATTTTTTGCTGTGTCCTAGTCCATGCATCTTGTGATCATTCAGGCTTGGTCCAGCTTTAGTGGAAGCTGATTGGTTGAATAAATGGAGGCGATTGCCATCGCCAGGAATTTAGAAAATCAAATGAATGGAGTCCTCTTTAGGGGAAGTGTCGTTGAGTTACCTGCACATTTTTTAATTATGCAACTCTTGTCTTTGGTTTCGAAAGTATAAGTATTTCCAAGTCAGGCGGCTGAAGGTCAAGTCAAGTTGCAGTCGTTGCTGTCCAAAGTCTAAGTTCGGTCGCCAAGTCTTTTTTAATTCTATCAGAATTCGGTGCATGAAGTCATCAAATTAGTATTCGAGTCGAGTCAGGTCCAGTCAGGTCCGATCCTGCATCTCAGTCCACACCTCTGCCAACTTGATGAAGCGGATAACGTTGCATTTTAGAAATGAGTTCACAAGTGAAGGGATGATGAATTTTATTGTGACAAGAGGAGCTTCCAAAACAATATGATCACAATAAATAGCTGATCGTTGAAATGGCTGAGGCTCCAGTGAGTTAAATTAACTTTGTGGTTTCGTGAAGCGGTTTCACACTTCAAAGCCACTTTTAGACCAACTGAAGAAAACTCAAGGGAATGCGATTGAGGGGAACAAAAATCCACCAGCCCGGGCTCCTCCGAATTATAAGCGCGTCACAAAGGGAGGCGCACAAGATTTGCATTTGTATGACCCTTCAGAGTTTAAAAGTGCAACTTAAAGGCTTGAATCCCTCTGCTCCCAACCACCCAGCGCGTGGTAATAGCGCATTTGCCGCTGGGCGCTGGTCCATACAATGTCCAGTCTGGCGGAAAAATGTTTGTCTGTGGGTGGCTGCTGTTCTGGAAGGTGCTGGCGATTGTGTGGGCGCTGAGTGTGCCGAGAAGACCAGCATTGGCCCAGTGACTCTGGGAGTGCGGCTTCAGCGGAGATCTGGGGCCGCTATAGCCGCATTATATAGTGCGTGCTGTAGCGAATTTGATTTAGCGTGGTTGGTTTCCCGGCTGGCGTCCGGTGGCGTCGAGGACCCGTGCTAGGGCTGGCGTTTGGAGGCGTTGGAGTCGATCGTGTAGGTTTGAGTGGAGTGTTTTTAGGGGCCGTGGCAGCCCTGGTCAGGCAAAGCAGGGACAGAGGATACGAAAACCACGATGGCTAAACCGCATGCATCTTCTTTAGCTTTGGTTCCGTTGGTCCGATTTTTTTAGCGTTGTATCGTGTTCTATATGTGATCCTCTAGCTGTCTGATTGGCTTTTGTCCTCGTCGGTCTTAAGAGTTTTGATTTAGACTCAAATACAGACTTCTCCTACGGTCTAACTTGCTCTATATTGTGTAAATGTTGTGTCTTTTTGATCAGTGTGACTTGCATTTAGTTTGGAAATGTGTCATGTTCAAGTTGGTTAAGTTTACGTTAAGATGAATAAAGTGATGCAATCTTAATTTCAGCGTAACATGGTGTATGATGATACATTTGACTTTATTAAGCTCAGAAGTTGGTTATGTTAAGTTAGGTTAGGTTATGGGATATAGGGTGAAAACCACCCATTTGTGATGCACCGACAGGTAGCCATGGGTCAGACTACAGTCTGTGAGTGAGCTCGATCCAGATAAGTGACTCCTGACATGCTAGCGGCAGCTCTTTTGTGACCTCAAGCGGTGCCAAGCAGAAATTGACATTTACATTTATGCATTTGGCAGGCGGCTTTTATCCAAGCGACTTACAGTGCACTTATTACAGGGACAATTCCCGGAGCAACTTGGATTAAAGTGTCTTGCTCAAGGACACAATGGTAGTGGCTGTGGGGATCGAGACCAGCAACCTTCTGATTACCAGTGATGTGCTTTAGTCACTACACCACCACCACTCCATATTAAGCATGCCTACTAATAGCATAATAAAGCGTTCCACTGGTAGGATTACCGTGTAATATGTTTCTCCGTGGAAGACCCGATGGCGATGACAAGGTTTGGGAGCGATCGGCTGGTTAAGTAGCCAACCGGCGGCCTAAAGCGTGCTCCTTTCACAGAGGCTTTTATATTGGCCCGACCATATTAAGCATATTTATCTACAGTAATAATAGGGGTTCCCCTGGGTGAGGGACACACAAAAGTGTAATATGTTTCTCGTGGAAAGACCCGATAAGCGTGTGCAAAGTTTAGGAGCGATCGCTTGCGTTAAGTAGCCAACCGCCCGACCTAAAGCGATACTCCTTTCACAGAGGCTTTATATAGGCTCGACTATATTAACATATTTTGACTGTAATAAAAGCGGGTTCCCATGGGGCTGGGCACACAAAAGTGTAATATGTTTCATTGGGAAGACCCGATTATTATGATACAAAGTTTGAGAGCGATATCGCTGGATTAAGTAGCCAATATGGCTGACCTTAAATGTAATCATTTAACAGAGGCTTAATAGAATCAGACTATATTAAGCATATTATTACTGTAACCAAATGTGTTCCCCTGGGCCTGGGCACACAAAAGTGTAATATGTTTCTCTATTATTTGATTATTGTGTGCAAGTTTGGGAACGATGGCTTATTGTAACACATGACCTAAAGCGTCCTCCTTGGCCTTTATTGTTTTCCCCCGTACACAATGTGAGTCTATGGAAAAGTGCTCACAAATGATAAAGTTTTACATGAGATGTACTGCAGAAAGTTTGCAATATGTTTTAAATTTTGCAACACAGTATTAAGTGAATAATTCAGTGGGTATATACAATAACCTTGCGAGAAGGTAGCATTGATGAACATAGGATAATAACAGAAACTACCATACCTAATATGCGTATAGTAGTAATAATTCATTTAATTTATGAAGTGCTTTTCTAGACAGGATGAGAGGCCGCAAAGGCTGTCCATTTAACTGGCCATATAGATATTTATAAAATCATGTTTAAAAAACCGTGGGCGCCCCTAAAGGTTCAGCATTGAAACTGTCTGTGATTCTCTGTTAAAATATCACTTTTAGCAGTTTTGCACAGTGCAGTTTTCAATATATCCACTATTCAATTCAATGCAATTCAAAGGTCTTTATTGGCATGGATATAAGCGATACAGTATTGCCAAAGCAGAGGCTGTGTAAAAGAACTACACGTAATCTATAATTACATTTGAGTTTAACAAATATAAAAATAACTAATCGAATAAATTCACTATGTATATGTGTGTATATATTTATAGCGTCATGCAAATCTATCTGTCTATCTACTAAATATCTGTCTGTCTGTCTGTATCTATCTATCTATCTATCTGTCATCTGTCTATCTATCATATCTGTCTATCTACTTTGTCATGTCTTATCTATCTATCCATCTATCTATCTATCTATCTGTCTCTGTCTGTCTCTTTGTCTGTCTATCTGTCTATGCTATCGCTGTCTGTCTTGTCTGCTATCTGTCTGTCTGTCTCTTTGTCTGTCTATCTATCTGTCTGTCTGATCTGTCTGTCTGTCTTTGTCTGTCTATCTTAGCTCTGCTCTGTCTGTCTATGTCTGTCTGTCCTATCTGTCTGTCTATCTGTATCCATCTGTCGTCTGTCTGTCTGTCTTATTGTCTGTCCTATCTATCTATCTGTCTGTCTGGCTCTGTCTGTCTCTTTGTCTGTCAGCTATCTATCTGTCTGTCTGTCTGTCTGTCTGTCTGTCTCTTTGTCTGTCTATCTATCTATCTATCTATCTATCTATCTATCTATCTATCTATCTATCTATCTATCTATCTATCTATCTATCTAGCTATGCTGATGACCGCATAACTTCTACTTGTCTTTCCAGCCCATGACACCACAGTGACTGCTTGAGATAAGCTGCCTGTCTGGCGAACATCTCAGCCTGGATGAAGGAACACCATTCAGCTCAACTCAGCCAAGACCGAACTCCTTGTCTTTCCAGCCAACCCTGCTGTTGAACACAACATCCACCGTGCAGCTGGGTCCAGCCTGATTTCACCTTCCAGCAGTCAGAAATCTAGGGGTAACCATTGATGATGAGCTAAATTTCACTGACCACATTTCAAGACTGCAAGATCATGTAGATTTACACTCGACAATATCAGGAAGATAAGATCCTTCCTCTCTGTACATGCCACACAACTGCTCGTTCAGTGCCTTGTCATAACTAGACTGGACTACTGTAGCAGCTCTCATTGCAGGCCTTCCTGCATGTGCTATTAGACCTCTCCAAATGATCCAGAATGCGCAGCACTTCTGGTCTTTAATGAACCTAAGAGGCACATGTTGCACCACTTTTTGTCTCTCACTCTCTGTCTATCTATCTATTCACTGTCTGATATACTTTGTCTATCTATCTGTCTGTCTGTCTATCTGTCTGTCTATGTATGTATGTATGTGTGCTATATGTATCTATCTGTCTATCTATCTATCTATCTATCTATCTATCTATCTATCATCTATCTATCTATCTATCTATCTATCTATCTATCTATCTGTCTATCTTTCTGTTTATCTATATGTCTATCTATGTATCTGTCTTTTCTTTCTATCTATCTGTCTATCTGTCTGTCTTATCTATCTGTCTTATCTATCTATCTGTCTATCTGTCTATCTTATCTTTCTATCTATCTATCTTCTGTTCTGTCTATCTGTGTCTGATCTATGTATGTATTCTATCTATCTGTCTGTCTGTCTGTCTATCTGTCCTGTCTGTCTGTCTGTCTGTCTGTCTTCTCTGTCTGATCTATCTGTCTTATCTATCTATCTATCTGTCTGTCTGTCTTGTCTGTCTATATGTCTGTCTGTCTGTCTATCTATATGTCTGTCTTTCTTTCTATCTATCTGTCTTATCTATCTATCTATCTGTCTGTCTGTCTGTCTGTCTGTCTGTCTTTTCTATCTATCTCTGTCTGTTTGTCTATCTGTCTGTCTATGTATGTATCTATCTATCTATCTGTCTGTCTGTCTGTCTGTCTGTCTGTCTGTCTATCTATGTCTGTCTTTTCTTTCTATCTATCTGTCTTATCTATCTATCTATCTGTCTGTCTGTCTGTCTGTCTGTCTATCTGTCTGTCTTATCTATCTTGTCTATCTATCTATCTATCTGTCTATCTATCTGTCTATCTATCTATCTATCTATCTATCTATCTATCTATCTATCTATCTATCTATCTATCTATCTATCTATCTATCAGCTATGCTGATGACGCATAACTCTACTTGTCTTTCCAGCCAGCTGACACCACAGTGACTGCTCGAATGCGCTGCCTGTCTGGCAGACATCTCAGCCTGGATGAAGGACACCACATTCAACTCAACTCAGCCAAGACCGAGACTCCTTGTCTTTCCAGCCAGCCCTGCTGTTGAACACAACATCACCGTGCAGCTGGGTCCAACTTCAGTTTCACCTTCCAAAGCGGTCAGAAATCTAGGGGTAACCATTGATGATGAGCTAAATTTCACTGACCACATTTCAAGACTGCAAGATCATGTAGATTTACACTCGACAATATCAGGAAGATAAGATCCTTCCTCTCTGTACATGCCACACAGCTGCTCGTTCAGTTGCCTTGTCATAACTAGACTGGACTACTGTAGCAGCTCTCATTGCAGGCCTTCCTGCATGTGCTGTAGACCTCTCCAAATGATCCAGGAATGCAGCAGCACTTCTGGTCTTTAATGAACCTAAGAGGCACATGTTACACCACTTTTGTCCTCTCTCCGCTCTCTGTCTATCTATCTATTCACTGTCTGTCTCTTTGTCTATCTATCTGTCTGTCTGTCTATCTGTCTGTCTATGTATGTATGTATGTCTATGTATCTATCTATCTATCTATCTATCTATCTATCTATCTATCTATCTATCTATCTATCTATCTATCTATCTATCTATCTGTTTATCTATATGTCTATCTATATGTCTATCTATATGTCTGTCTTTTCTTTCTATCTATCTGTCTTATCTATCTGTCTGTCAGTCTGTCTTTGTGTCTGTCTGTCTTATCTATCTATCTGTCTGTCTATCTGTCTTTTCTATCTATCTCTGTCTGTTTGTCTATCTGTCTGTCTATGTATGTATTCTATCTGTCTGTCTGTCTGTCTGTCTGTCTGTCTGTCTGTCTATCTATATGTCTGTCTTTTCTTTCTATCTATCTGTCTTATCTATCTATCTATCTATCTATCTATCTATCTATCTATCTATCTATCTATCATCTGATGGCTGCATTTCTCTTCTAGTAGTTTTAGATCTAAGTGCTGCATTAGACCACGATAGATCACGACATTCTCTTGAATAGGCTGGAGAATTATGTTGGAATTTGTGGAGTTGCATTAGCATGGTTTAGGTCATATTTAGCAGACCACTACCACTTTGTCTATGTAAATGAGGAATAGATCAAACCAAACAAAAGTTAAATATGGAGTGCCACAGGGATCAGTTTTAGGGCTTCTGCTTTTCTCCATGTATATGCTTCCCTGGGAGATATTATCAGGAATAAGTGGAATATGTTTCCACTGCTATGCTGATGATACACAACTTTATATTTCTTCAAAACTTGATGAGATTTCACAATTCTCAAAATTAGCAGAGTGTATCAATTAAATAAAAGATTGGATGGCCAGAAATTTCCTTCTACTCAATTCTGACAAAACAGAGGTTCTAATTATTGGACCAAAACCTCTAAAAATAAGCAGCTAAAATATAATTTGACTCTAGATGGATGTTCTGTTACATCATCTTCAACAGTGAAAAAACTTAGGTGTTATGTTTGATACAATCTGTCCTTTGAAAATCAAATTACAGATGTTTGCTAGCACAACATTCTTCGCCTCAGAAATAGTGCTAAATGAAGGCATATACTCTCTGTTTGCTGATGCCGAAAAACTAATTCATCATCGCTCATGACCTAAAGACTAGATTATTGTAATGCATTACTGGGAGGATGTCCAGCAAGATCAATAAATAAACTTCAATTGGTTCAAAATGCATCAGCATTTTAAAATTCTGTTAACTACATACAAAGCTTTGAATGGTCTAGCTCCATGAGTACTTAAATGATCTTCTGTCCGCTATATTCCATCCGTTCATTCTGATCACCTAAAATTCTGGCCTGTTAATAGTTCCTAGAATATCCAAAATCCACAAAGGAGGTAGATCCTTTTCATATTTAGCTCCTAAACTATGGGAATAGTCTCCCCAGAGCACTGTTGGAGTACGGACACACCTCTCAGTTTAGAGTCTAGACTACGGCTCATCCGCTAGCCAGACCTTGCACCTAATTTATCCTCCAACCCCACAATTAGGCTGCTTGGTTGGAGTCTCCGAGACCAGAAGCCAGTGATCATGATCTCTAACTCCTGCAATACATTTTATAGCATCTATGCCCATCTTTTTATTTGTTTCCTTGTCTCAACCCTCGGGACTCCTATCCTGGGAGTCACCAGAGCCGGCTGGATCCAGCACCATTCCTGCTTACGTGTTGGACTCCACTGCTTCATGTCGCTGAATGATGATGACTAAATGCAGCCGGTGCCAGCCAAACATCACTTCGGTCTATTATGATGGACTTCAGAGGATGAACTGATACCAACTCAACCTGCATCACCTCGGTCTATTGATGGACTCTGATCTTGGAAATGGAATGCATAGACTAGCTTATTGCCAACAAAGCCTTCATCAGCCAATTAACAAGGACAATTGCATCTATGTGAACTTCTGCGAATTAATCTAGATGGACTTCAAAGCCTGTAGTCATTAATCTTACAGTTCAAACACAGTGATCAAATGTTTAAACAATGACCGCTCAACACTTACTTGAGTTTAATAATTTTAAACCATGATTTTGGCTTATACACACAGTATCATTACATTATTAGTATTCATGATGTATTAGCCAGAGGGAGCTGGCCCCCACAGTGAGTCTATGGTTTCTCCCAGAGTTTATTTTTCTCCATTAAATCAACATAACGCGGTTGCGTTTCGCTTACAGTAAGCCCACAGCTTGCTCACTGGGGTTATTAATACAATTATCATTTAATTATTTTAAACCACGATTAAGAATGGTATTTTATCTAATTGCACAATGATGATTCATCAAGACATTACAGTTTTATCGTCTGTTAATGCTGATCTTCTGTAAAGCTGCTTTGAAGATGTGTGTTGTGAAGGCTATCTGAATATTAACTTATTATCTGTGTATATCTCACTCTGTCTATCTATCAGTCTGTACCACTGTCTGTCTGTGTGTTTGTATATATGTGCTAACTAACTAATAAGCTTTTGGGAATAATGTTTAAACTTTTTTATCATTATTATTATTATTTCACAATATTTCTTTTACTTGTGTGTGAAGTATTTTTTGAGTCAGTTAATTTGATAAAGTGCTAAAAATGAAATAAATGAAAACAAATATGAAGGACATTTTGTAAAATAAATCTTTTTTGAAAATAAACTACTTCCAAATATTTTTCGGTTTAAATTTGTAAGTAGTAAGTGTAATTCTCCATCAGTCCTGGGTTAGCTAGTCCGCTGGGGTTAGTTGGGGATTAAATCACTAGTTGACCCTAACCCCCTAGCCCTCTCTCTGGGGTTAAAAAAGTCTGTAGGTATAAATTAAAGCGACTTCCACCTCGTATCACCCTCATTTGCATATCAGATAGTTGGCTGGATTGTTTCACAGATAAATCTTTAGGACGGTCCGGTTGCAACGGTGTCATCGAATTCAAAATTCCATCATTCGTAACGAATGATGAAATCACTGAATCTTTGATTTTGAATCATTCGATCTTCTTATAGAATGACGATCGATATCCTTCACCAAGTGATTCCATCGAAGGACTTCGAAATGAATCCATGGGGCGTTTTAGAATGATCATTCAATAGCCATTGGTTCAATGCTGAATATCGTTAACGCAACATGTTCGATTTGCCAATGCTGTTTTTTATTAACAATCTTGGAATCATTACCATTACATTAGCATCATAATCCTTCATCTCTAAGTTGTTCTTAACATACAGCTTTCCAGCATTTTTTGCCGTCGAGCTTTCATCACCGAGTTGATAATGAAAAATGACATTTTCCGTACCGAGTGGATGATCTTCGAATACCGTGATCTAATTAATGAAATTCCCGGTGACCGAGTGATCAGGCATGATCTGACATTAGTAAATGATAACATGGTCTGGAATGGTGATGATGGTATAATCATTACAATGATGTTTTCTGAGGTTTGGGCTAGAATCCATTTTATCTTTCTTTTTCATCACCATTAGAATATGGATCTTATGCGTTTCAAATAACTTTACTAATCGATGCATTTGATTCGATTCGTTACGCAAATGATGATGATGATTTGAGTTTGAACGATAATATTCGATGCGTATGAAATGCGAATGGAATGCCTTTAACCAGATTCCTCCACTTCGCGTTAATAAATAAGTTCCTTATCGAGTCATACAACGGGTAATAAAACACCGGAGATTTTGTCAATGCGAATTCGCGTTAAATGCCGGCCGCGGTAAGTTTGGTTCCATCCATCACGAGAACTTTGTTAGCCTGTAATCAACCTCTGTCTGTGGATTTTTCCAGATTCCTCACTAAAGATTGGGCCGTTATTAGAGCAGGGTTGTCTGTAATTTTGTAACCACAAGGTTCTACATGTAGCAATCCTTTTGTTGCCTTTAGCTGTATTCAATATATCCCAATTATATCACGCTTTGAGTACTGTATAGATTTTGCTGTCAGTAATCCCTATGGTCCATACATCGCGCCCATGATCTTCAAACTTGGTCCAGCTTTTAGGTGGAAGGCTTGATTGGTTGAATATGGGCGTTAGAAGTAAGATTTGAAAATCAAATGAATCGTCTATTTGGGGGAAGTAATAGTTGATTTGCACATTTTTTAATTATCTATCTGGGTTTAAAAAGTATAAGTATTTCCAAGTCGACGGCTGAAGTCCAAGTCAGTTGCAATCGTACCTCAAGTCAAATTCGATGCCAAGTCTTTTTAATTGTATCGGGTCAGTGCATGAGTCATCAAATTGGTATTTCGAGTCGAGTCAAGTCAAGTCAAGTCAAGTCCGCGACTCGAGTCCACACCTCTGCCAACTTGATGAGCGGATGAGTTCACATTGAAGGGATGGTAAATTTATTGTGACAAGAGGCTTTAAAAACAATATATGTGTAATAAATAGCGATCAGTGAAAATGGCTGAGGCTCCAGTAGAGTTAAATTGTAACTTTGTGGTTTCACATTTGGGTTTCACTTCAAAGCCTTTTTTAAGACCAACTGAAGAAAACTCAGGAATGGAATTGAAGGGCAATCCACCAGGCTCGGTGTAAGCGTCTAGGAAGCGCACAAATTTATTTTTATGGCTGTGGTTTAAAAATGCAGCAAGGCTTGAATCCCTCTGCTCCCAACCACCAGCGCGTGGTAATAAGCTTGGCCCCCGCCGCTGGGCGTCTGATCCATACGATGTCGGTCTATGGAAAAATGTTTGTCTGTGGGTAACTTGCTGTTCCTGAAGGTGCTGGTGGTGTCGGAACCTGGGGTTGCGAAGACCAGCATTGGCCCGTGACTCTGGGAATGCGGCTGCGAGGAGATCTGGGGGCCATCAACCCGCTTATATATAGTGCGTGCTGTAGCGGGTGTGGCGATGGTTGGTTTCGCTGGCGTCCGATTATCCGGGGGCCCATTGCTACGGAGGCTGGCGTTTGGGGGCGTTTGAGTCGTCGGTAGGTTTTGAGTGGAGTGTTTTGAGGCCCGTGGCAGCCGCCGGTCAGGCAGAGCAGGACATGAGATAGAAACACCGATGGCAAACCGCCTCTTCTTAACTTGGTTCGTTGGTCGATTTTTTTTTAAGCGTTGTATCGTGTTCTCTCATGATCTCTAATATACGATTAGCTTTGTCCTCGATCGGTCTTAAGAGTTTGGTTAGCGACTCAATCTGAACTTCCCTCTGGTCTAACGCTTCTATATTGTGTAAATGTTGTCTTTTGATCAGTCATGACTTGCATTTAGTTTGAAGTATTAATACATGTTCAAGTTGGTTAAGTTACGATTAAAGATGAATAAAGTGATGCAATCTTAATTTGCGTAAGCATGACATGATGATACATTTGACTTTTATTAAGCAGAAGTTGGTTATATTAAGTTAGGTTAGGTTATGATGGGATGAAAACCACCCATTTTGTGATGCACCGACAGGGTAGCCATCGGAGTCGAACCACAGTCTGTGAGTGAGCCTCGATCAGGTAAAGATGACTCTGCTGAGCATGCTGGCTCTGCACCTTGACCTCAAGCGGTTGCCAAGCAAATTGACATTTACATTTATGCATTTGGCAGGCGGCTTTTATCCAAAGCGACTTACAGTGCACTTATTACAGGGACAATTCCCGAACAACGGATTAAGTGTCTTGCTCAAGGACACAATGGTAGTGGCTGTCGGGGATCGAACCAGCAACCTTCTGATTACCAGTGATGTGCTTTAGTCCACTACACCACCACCACCTCCATATTAAGCATGCCGCCTATATTAAGCATAAATGTAATAAAGCGGTTCCACTGAGGCAGGACACACAAAAGTGTAATATGTTTCGTGGAAAGGCCCGATAGATGTTTTCTAAGTTTTGGGAGCGATGGGCTCGTTGAATTAGCCAACCTGTCGGCCGACCTAAGCGTGCTCCTTTCACAAGAGGCTTTATATTGGCCGACCATATTAAGCATATTATATACACTGATGATCGGGGGGTTCCCCTGGTAGGACACACAAAGAAGTGTAATATGTTTCTCGTGGAAAAGACCCGATGGACGATGCAAAGTTTAGGCATTCGGCTGGATTCGTAGCCAACCTTGACCCGCGTACTCCTTTCGAGGCTTTATATAGGCTCTCGACTATATTAAGCATCTGGCTATATGTCAACGGGTTCCCCATGGGGCTGGGCACAAAAGTGTAATATGTTTCTCAGGAGGCCGATTGTGTGCAAGTTTGAACGTCGGCACCGTTAAGTAGCCTTGTGACCTTAAATGTAATCATTTAACGGAAACCCAATAGAATCGATTATATTAAGCATAATGCAATAAAATGTGTTCCCTGGGCCTGGGCACACAAAGGTATAATATGTTTCTGCCGTGGAAAGACCCCGATTGTGCAAGTTTGGGAACGTCTCATTAAATTGGCCATACAGCATTCGGCATTGCTCCCTTGGCCTTTGTTGTTACCCACTGGTATACAATGTGTAGTCTGGAAAGTGCTCACAAATGATAAAAAGAGTTTTTTACATCACCAGAGATGTACTGTATTTGCGAAAATGATTTTTAATGTCATTTCTAAATTTTGCAAGCACAGTATTAAAAGTGAATAAATTCAGGTGGATGTAATATACGAAAATTGTATTGATGAACATAAGGATAATAACAAGAAACTATAATACTACTAATATATTAATAATAGTAATATTCATTTAATTTGTAAGTGCTTTCTAAATAGGATGACCGCAAAGGCTGTCCATTTAACTGGCCATATATTTATTTAAAATCTGCATGTTTAAAAAACGCATTGGGCCTTCCCTAAAGGTTCAGCATTGAAACTGTCTGTGATTCTCTGTTAAAATATCCACTTTTTAGCATGGTTTGCACAGTGCAGTTTTCCAATATATCCACTTTCTTCAATTCAATACAATTCAGGAGGTCTTTATTGGCATAGATATAAAGCGATACAGTATTACCCAGAAACAGGGGCTGTGTAAAAGAACTACACCTTAGTCCATATAATTACATTTTAGTTTAACAAATATAAAATAGCTAATCAAAATAAATTCACTATGTGTATATGTGTGTATATATTTGTATCTGCAAGTCAAATGAAATCTATCTTTCTATCTACCTAAATATCTCTGCTCTGTCTGTCCTTGTCTGTCTTATCTATCTATCTTATCTATCTATCTATCTATCTATCTATCTATCTATCTATCTATCTATCTATCTATCTATCTGTCTATCTGTCTGTCTGTCTGTCTATCTGTCTCTTCTTTGTCTGTCTTATCTATCTATCTATCTATCTGTCACATCTGTCTGTCATCTGTCTGTCTGTCTATCTGTCTATCTATCTATCTATCTGTCTGTCCTGTCTGTCTCTTTGTCTGTCATCTATCTGTCTATCTATCTGTCTGTCTGTCTGTCTGTCTGTCTCTTTGTCTGTCTGTCTATCTATCTATCTGTCTGTCTGTCTGTCTGTCTGTCTCTTGTCTGTCTATCTATCTATCTATCTATCTATCTATCTATCTGTCTGTCTGTCTGTCTGTCTATCTCTATCTGTCTGTCTATCTATCTATCTATCTGTCTGTCTGTCTCTTTGTCTGTCTATCTATCTATCTATCTGTCTGTCTGTCTGTCTGTCTGTCTGTCTGTCTATCTATCTATCTATCTATCTATCTATCTATCTATCTATCTATCTATCTATCTATCTATCTATCTATCTATCTATCAGCTATGCTGATGACACATAACTCTACTTGTCTTTCCAGCCCATCGACACCACAGTGACTGCTCGAATCGCTGCCTGTCTGGCAGACATCTCAGCCTGGATGAAGAACACCACATTCAACTCAACTCAGCCAAGACCGAACTCCTTGTCTTTTCCAGCCAACCCTGCTGTTGAACACAACATCACCCGTGCAGCTGGGTCCAACCTGAGTTTCACCTTCCAGAGCGGTCCAGAAATCTAGGGGTAACCATTGATGATGAGCTAATTTCTGACCACATTTCAAAGACTGCAAGATCATGTGAATTACCTCAATATCAGAGAATGGAATCATATCTCTGTACATGCCACAGCTGCTGTTAAATTAAGCCTTGTCATAACTAGACTGGACCTATGCCTTTCTCATGACCTTCATATAATGTCTCTCCAAATGATCCAGAATGCAGCACTTCACAGATAGCTAATGATAAGAGTACATATTTACGCATATATCTCTCATCTATCTATCTATTCACTGCTCTATATTTGTCCTATATCTGTCTGTCTGTCTATCTGTCTGTCTATGTGTGTATGTATGTATGTATTCTATCATCTATCTGTCTATCTATCTATCTATCTATCTATCTATCTATCTATCTATCTGTCTATCTTTCATTTTATCTATATGTCTATCTATATGTCTATCTATATGTCTTGTCTTTTCTTTCTATCTGTCTGTCTTATTTATCTGTCTGTCCAGTCTGTCTTTTGTGTCTTATGTCTTATCTCATCTATCTGTCTCATCTCATCTGTCTTTTCTATCTATCCTCTGTCTGTTTGTATATATCTGTCTATGTGTATTCTCTGCAATGCTGTCTTGTGTCTGTCTGTAGATACTATCTATGTAACAACTATCTATACCCTTATCCTGTCCTATCCTATCTATGCAATGCAATGTGTGCTGATATGATATATATGTCTGTCTGTTTATATATGTCTTTTCTATCTCTATCCTCTACATCATCATCTATCTGTCTATCTGTCTATCTGTATATCATCTAATATCTGATGAAACATTCATAGTAGTTTAGATCTAAGTGTATTCAGCCGATAGATCACCACATTCTCTTGAATAGGCTGGCAAATGTATCAGATTTCCGTGGAGTTGCGTGGCAGTAGGTTTAGGTCATATTTAGCAGACCTACTCCACTTTGTCTATGTAAATGAGGAATCGTCCAAACCAAACAAAAGTTAAATATGGAGTGCCACAGGATCAGTTTTAGGGCTTTGCTTTTCTCCATGTATGCTTCCCCTGGGAGATATTATCAGGAATCGTGAATATGTTTCCACTGCTATGCTGACGATACACAACTTTATATTTCTTCAAACTTGGATGAGATTTCACAATTCTCAAAATTAGCAGAGTGTATCAATTAAATAAAAGATTGGATGGCCAGAAATTTCCTTCTACTCAATTCTGACAAAACAGAGGTTCTAATTATTAGGACCAAAACCTAAAAATAAAGCACAGCCCTAAAAATATAATTTGACTCTAGATGGATGTTCTGTTACATCATCTTCAACAGTGAAAGCTTAGGTGTTATGATTACAATCTGTCCTTTGAAAATGGTCTGAATCTTGCACAACATTCTTCGCCTCAAATAGTGCTAAATAAAGGCATATCTCTCATACAGTACTGAGAAAACTAATTCATGGCTCACTTGACTAAAGACTGGGTGTGTAATAATGCGTACAGGATCTTCAGATCAACAATAAACTTCAATTAGTTCAAATCTCATCAGCATTTTAAGGTATTAACACCCTTTCTCAGCTTTACAGATGGGTCCAGCTCCGCCCGAATACCCATGATCTTCTGTCACAGCTATAATTCATAGATTCCTTCGTCCTTAAAATTCACCAGCTGTTAATAGTTCCTAGAATACCAAAGTCCACAAAGGAGGTAGATCCTCCTTTTCATATTTGGCTCCTAAACTATGGAACCGTCTCCCAAGCACTGTTCGAGATGCATGGCCACACTCTCTCAGTTTACGTCTATGACAGAGGCATCTATCTGTTAGCCAGACACACTAATTTATCCTAACCCACACTGTAGGCTGCTTTAGTTGGGTCACGGAACCAAGCAACCAAGAGACCCGGCAAGTGATCTCATGACACTCCTGCAATACATTGGCCATGGCATCTATCGTTCTTGCCAAGCTATCTTTTATGTTGTTTCCTTGTCTCAACCTCGGGACTCCTATCCTGAGGTCACCAGAGCGGCTGGATCCACTTCCGTCCCTGCTTGATGTTGGTCCACTGCTTCATGCGCTGAATGAGATGACTCAATGCAGCCGGTGCCAGCCAAACATCACTTAGGTCTATTATGATGGACTTCAGAGGATGAACTGATACCAACTCCAACCTGCATCACCTCGGTCTATTGATGGACTACTGATCTTGAAATGGAATGCATAGACTAGCTATTGCCAACAAAGCCTTCATCAGCCAATTAACAAGGACAATTGCATCTATGTGAACTTCTGCAATTAATCTAGATGGACTTCAAAGCCTGTGGTCATTAATCTTACAGTTCAAACACAATCAATGTTTAAACAATGACCCTTAACCCTTACTTAGTTTAATAATTTTAAACCATGATTTTAACTATACACAAGTAATATTTACATTATATTCATGATGTTAGCCAGGGGAACTGGCCCCCACAGTAAGTCTGGTTTCTCCCAAGGTTATTTTTCTCCATTAATCCACATCTTATGGGTTTTGTGTTCCTTGCCACAGTAAGCCTACAGCTTGCTCACTGGGGTTATTAATACAATTATTATTTAATTATTTTTAAACCACGATTAAGAATAGTATTTTATCTAATTACACAATGATGATTCATCGACATTACAGTTTTATCGTCTGTTAATGCTTGATCTTCTGTAAAGCTTGCTTTGAAGCGATGTGTGTTGTGAAGGCTATCACGGGAATAAAATTGACTTGACTATCTGTCTGTGTCCTCTCTTAATATCTATCAGTCTATCTGTCTGTCTGTCTGTGTCTGGTTTGTGTCTCTATACTTAACTAATTACTTCTTCTTCATAAGCAATAATGTTTAAGCTTTTTATCATTATTATTATTATTTCTAATATTTCTTTTTGCTTGGCTTATGTGAGGGTATTTTTGGAGTCAGTTAATTTGATCAAAGATATGTTTCAAAATATAGAAATAATAGAAAAACAAATATAGAAGGATATTTTAGAAAATAAAATGTTTTATCCTTCTTCCAAATATTGCATAGGTTTAAATTGCAAGTAGTAAGTGTAATTCTCCATCAGTCCACTAGGGTTGGCCCAGTCCGCTGGGGTTAGTTGGGGATTAAATCACTAATGACCTAACCCTACAACCCTCTAGGGTTAAAAAATTATAGGCATAAGTAATGACTTCCACCCTCATATATCCACCTCATTTTATCGAATCTGATTGGCTGGATTGTTTCACAGATAAATCTTTGCAGTGATTGGTCGGTGCCCAAGCTTGGTGTCGTAAATTCCAAATTCGATCTGCATTCTATGGCGAGGAAATGAACAAGAAGAGAGCAATGAAATCTTAAGCGCTGAAGGTGAAATCTTTTTACTTGCGTAGGTTGTGATGGTTTAAATGTCCATCTTGCATCCTTTAAAAGATTTGCATGAATATCGACTGTAATGGGCGTCGTGTGGTATTTTCACAAAGCAAATGTTTTTGTAGGAATTGTTGGGTGGACAGCTCAATCGCTTATTATTATTATCATTTCACTTGAAACTTGCTCCGGGGCATGCTTGTGAGGAGGAGATTATTGTGTTCTGAGCAGAGCAGACTTAAGGTCCAGTAAATATAGCCTAATAAAGAAATTGTTCCATAAATGTCAAAATGCCGAGGGACTTAAAAACTTTTAGAATAAGCGGCGCCGAATCTTTGATAATAGGATACATTTTGATAAGGCGTTTTGCCTTTGAAATAAATCCATAAAATCAATAAAGCCCATTACGGTTCACCATGGAGTCATGATTACAATAATACTTATCATTCGTTCTTAAGAATGCTTTTTATTTATTTTTATTAATAATCATGCCAAGGTCTTGTAAATTGTCCAATTTTTAGAACAGCCAAAAATATATCATCATAAAAAATAATATAGAGTTTAGACAAGCCGCTTATTTTGACACTGTAGTTTTGTTTTATGCCGTCAAAAGACATAATATAGAAGTTACAGTCAACCAAAAATGACTTGACGTACAACTCTCACGTGTCCAACTTGCAGAGGTGGGGACCAAGTCATTATTTTCAAGTCCATTAAGTCTCAGTCATTTGCATTAAGTCCAGGTAGTCAAGTCAGGCAAGTAAGTCAGTCAAGTCAAGTCAATTTTACAAATCGTCAACTTTAGCTTAAAGTCCCAAAGAGAAGTCATTAGTCGCTTGCCCAAATTAGTGTCAGAATATTCAAATTGCTATAAGTAGTATATACTAAATTTTATCAAGGTTCTAATTTAAAATCTAATTTTATCTCTTTTTTTATCGATATCTACGTAAAGACCAAAGAGGGTAATAAAGATGATATGATCTTAATCTTTTTGGACCGCATTGTAAACCAAACTTTACTATAAGCCACGCTGAAAGGGCAGCTGAGCGTACTGGGGCAGTGAGTGAAATCTGATATTACCAGGCAGTGGCTGGGGCCGACATTTAAGTTGCATATCAGGTTCTCATAGGTCATAAACCGGGTAAATGACCGGTTGTGATTTTTTAGAACCGACCAATATAATTAAATAAAGAAATATGGCTAAAGCAGCGTGACAGAGGACCAGCTGCGTCATAAAAAGTGATGTTTATGCATTTAGCAATTGCTCCACTTCGCAGTGTAGTCTATCGTGGCGTTCCTTTGCGGGTCTTACAGAATTATACATACGGAATTTTATCCATTCTGGTATACTCGCGTCGTCTGCAGAGCCGCGGTAAAGTTTGCGGTTCAATATACCGAACTTTGTTAGCCTGTAAATCAACCTCTGTCTGTGGATTTCAGATTCCTCACAAAATTGGGCGTTGACCATTGTGAGGTGTCTGTAATTTGCTTAACCTGGGTTCTACATGTACTTAATCTTTTGTTTGCTTCTTGCTGTATTCAATATATCGATCTCTTGGTATAATTTTGTAATCTAGTCATGCATCTTGGCATGATCTTCAAACAGGTCCAGCTTCGTGGGCGGATTAGTTGAATATGGAGTTAAATCTGGGTGAAAATCGTGAATACGTCTATTGGAAATTAATCGTTGATTTACTGCATTTTAATTATACAACTCTTATCTTTGGTTTAAAAAGTATAAGTATTTTCCAGGTCAGGCGGCTGTGAAGTCCAGAGTCGAGTTGCAATCATTTGCTGGTAAAGTCTAGGAGGTAAATTAGCGTCTTTTTGGTGGCCAATGAGTCAGTACTTAAGTCCATCAGTGGTATTCGAGTCAGGTCAAGTCCAGTCAAGTCAAGTCAAAACGGTCACACACTCTGCCAGCTTGATGAGCGGATAACCGTTGCATTTTTAGAAATGAGTTCAGTGAAGGATGATAAATTTTATTGTAATAAGAGCACAAAAATAATATATAATAAATAGCGTCATTGAAATGGCTGAGGCTCCAGTGAGTTAAATTGTAACTTTGTGGTTTGTGGGTTTCCACGCCCAAAGCCTTTTAGATAGCTACTGAAAACTCAAAGTCGATTGAAGAGACAATCCACATGACTCGAATTGTAAGCGTCTAGGGCGCCTAGAGATTTATTTATGTGACCGTCAAAGTTTAAAATGCAGCAAAGGCGATCCCTCTGCTCCCAACCACCAGCCGTGGTAATAGCTTGGCCCCGCGGCTAGGCGTGATCCATACAATGTCAGTCTATGGAAAAATGTTTGTCTGTGGGTGGCTGCTGTTCTGCAGAAGGTGCTGGCGGTGTGGGCCTGGGGGTTGCCGAGAAGACCAGCGTTGGCCCGTGACTCTGGGAGAATGCGGCTTCCGGCGGAGATCTGGAGGGCTTAATATAACCCGCATTATATATGAGTGCGTGCTGTAGCGAATTGTGGCGTGGTTGGTTCCCAGCTGGCGTCGGTGGCGTCGGGGACCGTGCTAGGGACCAGCGTTTAGGGGCGTTGGGTCCCGATCGGTGGGTTTGAGTGGAGTGTTTTGAGGGCCGTGGCGGCCCTCGGTCAGAGCCATGAGCAGGACAGAGGATAGAAGCCACACGATAGCAAAACCACGCCATCTTCTTTCAACTTACGGTTCCGTTGGTCCGATTTTTTCGGCGTTGTATCATTATTTCTATATATGATCCTCTAAGCTGTCTGATTGAAAGCATCTCCGATCCAGTCTTAAAAGTTTTTGAGTTAGACTAAATACTAGACTTCTCCCTAAGTCTAACACTCTGTATTGTAAATGTTTATCTTTTTGATCAGTGTGGCTTGCATTTAGTTTGGAAATGTATCATATTCAGAAGTTAGTTAAGTTTACAGTTCAGATGAATAAAAGTGATGCAATCAACATTTAAATAGCATAGTTTATGATAGTGCATTGGCTTTTATTAGCAGAAGTTGGTTATTTAAGAGAGTTAGGTTGGGTTATAGGATGGGGATAAACCACCCATTTTGTGATGCACGACTAGGTATATGCGGTCAGACACAGTCTGTGGTGAGCTCGATCGGGTAAGTGACTCCTGGCCTTACTGTGACAGCTCTGCAGCGACCTCAGCGGTTGGCAGAATTGGCGTTACATTTATGCGTTGGCGACAGCTTTATCCATGGTGCACTTATTACAGGGGACCAATTCCCGGAGCCTTGGATTAGGTGTCTTGCTCAAGACTCAATGGTAGTGGCTGTGGGGATCGAACCAACAACCTTCACGGAAGTTACGGTGATGTGCTTTAGTCCACTACACCTACCACCACTCCATATTAAGCATGCACTTCTATTAAAAAGCATAAATGTCAGCGGTTCCACTGGTAAGGGACCACACAAAGTGTAATATGTTTCTCATTGGAAAAGGCCCGATGCGTGTGCAAGACTTTGAGGAGCGATGTCGTTAAACAGCCATACGGCCCTAGCGTCTCCTTCACAGAGCTTTACTCTTGTTGGCCATAACATATTTATACGGTAATAATAGGGGTTCCCCTGGGGCGGGACACACAAAAGTGTATCTGTTTTACGTTGGAAAGAGCCCCGATCATGTGCAAAGAAGTTTGGGAGCGATAAGCTGCGTTAAGAGCGTATGCCCATTCATGCTCCTTTCACAGAAGCATAAACAAATATATTAATATATTTGACTGTGTAAACAGGTTATAGGGCTAGGCACACAAAATTGTAATAACAAGTGGGAGACCCGATTGTGTGTGTGCAGAGGATTTGGGGAACGGTGGTCGCTGGCGTTAAGTAGCCATACCTTGCTTGCGACCTTAAATGTAATCATTGCAGAGGCTTAATAGAATCAGACTATATTAAGCATATTATACTGTAATAAAATGTGTTCCCTAGGCCTGGGCACACAAAAAGTGTAATATGTTTCGTGGAAAAGACCCCGACGTATGTGATGCCAAAGTTTGGGAGCGATCGCTCGCGATTACGTATGCTTAGCATGGCCCTCAGCGTACTCCTTGGCCGCTATTGTTTTCCCCCACTGAGTATACAATAGTGAGTCTATGGAAAGTGCTCTACAAATGATAAAGAGTTTTACATCTAGAGATGTACTATTTGCAGAAATGATTTTTAATGTCATTCTAAATTTTTGCAAGCATACAGTATTAAAGATTGAATAATTCAGGTGGAATTATACGCAATAACAGAGAGGTTATAGTGATGGACTTATAAGGATAATAACAAGAAAACTATAATACTACTAATAATAACGTTAATAATAGTAATGATTCATTTAATTTGTGAAGTGCTTTTCTGAGCACGGATGAGGGCCGCCAAAAGGCATCCCATTTAGCTGGCCATATAGATATTTATAAAATCTATGTTTAAAAACACGTGGGGCGCCCCTAAAGGTTCAGCATTGAGAGCATGTCTGTAGTTCTCCTGTTAAAATATCCACTTTTGTAGTTTTGGTCACAGTTAGGTTCAATATATCCTACTGTCAATTCAATACAATTCAAAGAGGGTCTTTGTGGCATGAATATAAGCGATGCAAGTATTTAGAGAAGCCAGGGCTGTGTAAAAAGAACTACACCTTAATCTATAATTACATTTAGTTTAACAAATATAAAAATAATCTAATCCAAAATAAATTCACTTATGTGATATGTGTATATATTTGTATCTGCAAGTCGTAAATCTATCTTTCTATCTACCTAAATATCTGCTCTGTCTTATCTATGATCTGTCTGTCATCGTCTGTCTGTCTGTCTTATCTATCTATCTATCTATCTATCTATCTATCTATCTGTCTGTCTGTCTGTCTGTCTATCTGTCTTATCTGTCTATCTATCTTATCTATCTTATCTATCTGTCTATCTATCTGTCTGTCTGTCTCTCTTTGTCTGTCTATCTATCTATCTGTCTGTCTGTCTGTCTGTCTGTCTGTCTGTCTCTTTTGTCTGTCTATCTATCTATCTGTCTGTCTGTCTGTCTGTCTGTCTGTCTGTCTGTCTTTGTCTGTCTATCTATCTATCTGTCTGTCTGTCTGTCTGTCTGTCTATTTGTCTGTCTATCTATCTGTCTGTCTGTCTTCTATCTGTCTGTCTATCTATCTATCTGTCTGTCTATCTGTCTATCTGTCTGTCTGTCTGTCTGTCTCTATCTATTCTGTCTATCTATCTATCTATCTGTCTGTCTGTCTGTCTGTCTGTCTGTCTGTCTCTCTTGTCTGTCTGTCTATCTATCTATCTATCTATCTATCTATCTCATCTATCTATCTATCTATCTATCTATCTATCTATCTATCTATCTATCTATCAGCTATGCTGATGACACATAACTCTACTTGTCTTTCCAGCCGCGACACCACGTGACTGCTCGGATCGCTGCCTGTCTGGCAGACATCTCAGCCTGGATGAAGGAACACCACATTCAGCTCAACTCAGCCAAGACCGAACTCCTTGTCTTTCCAGCCAACCCTGCTGTTGAACACAACATCACCGTGCAGCTGGGTCCAACTACAGTTTCACCTTCCAAAGCGGTCCAGAAATCTAGGGGTAACCATTGATGATGAGCTAAATTTCACTGACCACATTTCAAAGACTGCAAGATCATGTAGATTTACACTCGACAATATCAGGAAGATAAGATCCTTCCTCTCTGTACATGCCACACAACTGCTCGTTCAGTAGCCTTGTCATAACTAGACTGGACTACTGTAGCAGCTCTCATTGCAGGCCTTCCTGCATGTGCTATTAGACCTCTCCAAATGATCCAGAATGCAGCAGCGCTTCTGGTCTTTAATGAACCTAAGAGCACATGTTACACCACTTTTGTCTCTCTCCACTCTCTGTCTATCTATCTATTCACTGTCTGTCTCTTTGTCTATCTATCTGTCTGTCTGTCTATCTGTCTGTCTGTATGTATGTATGTATGTATGTATGTCTATCTATCTATCTATCTATCTATCTATCTATCTATCTATCTATCTATCTATCTATCTATCTATCTATCTATCTGTCTATCTTTATCTATCTATCTATCATATGTCTGTCTATCTGTCTATCTATCTGTCATCTATCTGTCTGTCTAGTCTGTCTGTCTGTCTGTCTGTCTTATCTATCTATCTGTCTGTCTGTCTATCTGTCTGTCTATCTCTGTCTGTCTGTCTTGTATCTGTCTGTCTATTTATCTGTCTGTCTGTATGTCTGTCTGTCTATCTATATGTCTGTCTGTCTGTCTATCTGTCTGTCTTGTCTAAATCATCTGTCTGTCTGTCTGTCTGTCTATCTATGTCTGTCTGTCTATTCTGTCTTTCTCTATCTATCTGTCTTTATCTATCTATCTATCTATCTATCCTATCTATCTATCTATCTATCTATCTATCTATCATCTGATGCAGACTGCGACTTTCTCTTCTAGTAGTTTTAGATCTAAGTGCTGCATTCGACCACGATAGATCCGACATTCTCTTGAATAGGCTGGAGAGTTATGTTGGAATTTATTGGAGTTGCATTAGCATGGTTTAGGTCATATTTAGCAGACCACTACCACTTTGTCTATGTAAATGAGGAATCGTCAAACCAAACAAAAGTTAAATATAGAGTTGCCACAGGGATCAGTTTAGGGCTGCTTTCTCATGTATATGCTTCCCCTGGAATATTATCAGGAATAAGTGGAATATGTTTCCCACTGCTATGCTGGCCGATACACAACTTATATTTCTTCAAAACTTGATGAGATTTCACAATTCTCAAAATTAGCAAGTGTATCAATTAAATAAAGATTGGATGGCCAAATTTCCTTCTACTCAATTCTGACAAAACAGAGGTTCTAATTAATTGGACCAAAACCACTCTAAAAATAAGCCCGCTAAAATATAGTTTGACTCTAGATGGATGTTCTGTTTGCATCACATCTTACAACAGAGAGAAACTTAGGTGTTATGTTTGATACAATCTGTCCTTTGAAAATCAAATTACAGATGTTTGTAGCACAGCATTCTTCACGCCTCAGAAATAGTGCTAAATGAAGGCATATGCTCTCTGTTGCTGATGCCGAAAAACTAATTCATCGCTGCAGCCTAAAGACTAGATTATTGTAATGCATTACTGGGAGGATGTCCAGCAAGATCAATAAATAAGCTTCAATTGGTTCAAAATGCATCAGCATTTTAAAATTCTGTTAACTACATACAAAGCTTTGAATGGTCTAGCTCATAGTACTTAAATGATCTTCTGTCGCTATATTCCATCCGTTCATTACTGATGCATAAAATTCTGGCCTGTTAATAGTTCCTAGAATATAAAAAATCCACAAAGAGTAGATCCTTTTCATGTTGGCTCCTAAGCTATGGAATAGGTCTCCCCAAACACTGTGAGATGCAGACACACCTCTCAGTTTAAGTCTGGGCCTAGCGACTCATCTACTTAGCCAAGGCATACACCTTAATTTATCCTCCAACCCCTAGAATGAGGCTGCTGTGGTTGGGTCTCCGGAACCAAAGCAGTGATCTGCAGTCTCTAGCTCACAAATCACATTTTATGGCATCTGTGCTTATCTTTATTAACGTTTCCTTTGCTCTCCAACCTCAGGACTCCTATCTGAGGTCCACCCAGAACCGGCTGGATCCTTTTATTTCCTGCCGTGTTGGACTCCCTGCTTCATCAGCTGAATGATGGTAATAAATGCAGCAGTGCAATAAACATCACTAAATTCATATGATGGACTGGAGGATGGTGGTACAACTCCAACCTGCATCACCTCGGTCTATTGATGGACTCTGATCTTGAAATGG
>NW_026266642.1:0-25000 GCF_025860055.1 Xyrauchen texanus | reverse complement strand
GTTCCCTGATGGAGGGAACGAGACGTTGTGTCCCCCTGGCCACGATGCTGAGTCCTTTTTCGGCTCCTCTGTGCAAAACCTGAATGAACAGAGTCATGATTCCCTCCATTTATACCCATATGTCTGGACTCGACACAATGTCTCGTTCCCGCCATCAGGGAACGGAGGTTACAACAGTAACCTAGACGATTTCTGACAGAGTGTCAAAAAATAGGGTGGAAAATGATCATGCTTTTCAAATATATGACTGTTTGTAATGCTAAAAACGTTACTAATATTACAATTGAACCTCAACGAACATAAGAAAGAAAGGCATGTCATGACCCCTTTAACTCTTTTTATAAAGTCATTTTATGTCATCCAGGGCCAACAACCTGTTTTACATTACAAGTCAGTTGACCAAACAATTCGATTCAAAGGTGCAACAAGTAATTTTTGTAACATTAGCACACTAGCTCATATAAAAGTGGTCTTTATACTGATGTAGAACAACACAAGAGTAATCGTTATATCCTATCCTATTCTCTGACATATTGTATTTGTCATTAATCAATTGATTAATGATACATTTTTTCAGCAACCGCAAATTTCGGAAGTTACCTAGTATTATCATGTAGAAAAAAACATATATTATAAACAGCAGTGTGGATCTCATGTAAGTCTACATCATTTGACACATATTTGTCCAAAGTACTATTTACTTTTTTAGGTGTAAAACTTTTTAAAGTTAATTATTCGGGCACCTTTAAATAATTTTGCACTCTGTCATATAGATTAAATTGCGCAATCACAATTAGATAGTTAAAAAAAAAAAAATTATCTGTACATAATGGGTTTTAAATCAAAACAGGTCCCTTGCCTCAATATATCCTCAAAGTGTTTAGCTCTATATTGGAGCTGATAACACCTATAAGCTTAGATATACAGTTGCATGCACAGGCATAGCAGGGAGGGTCAGGCATGGCCAGAGATTCATCTGGACATGTCTCATCTCAGGCAAACTAATCCACCAATGCATGCTTGCAATGAGAGTGGCTGCATGACCAATGTATAAACTCTTACATGTGAGAGGTTATGAGGTGATTTAAAAGGACGTCAAACTAAATTCACAACAAAGCTCCTTTTCTAATCTGTCAAATGCACACTAATATTGTAATAATAAAAGATAATAAAAAAACACCTGTAGTGAAATCAAGTGCCAGATGAAAGGATTTTAGTCTGTTATTCTATAAAATAATTAAGATAATTAAGTTATATTTTCAGCTAAAATAATGAATCATTGTTAATCTCAAGATTTCTTTGCCATTAACATGATTCAATTCACATTTATAATTGGCCTCCTTAATATTTTATTTTTTTCCTCTCAAACTGTAGTGTAAAATGTAGTTTTGATGCATCCAGTACTATTAAAATAAAGAACATTTTACGCGCACATTTATGGCGTTCCACTTGTAGGTAATCATTTCATATTTGTTGAGCTTGGATAATAATTTATTCTGCCACCCAAAGACTGCAAATTAATCTTTATTTTATTTATAATTACATTTTTAGTTTAGAATGTCTTTATCATTTACTGATAAATGAGACCGTGGATAGAGGATTGTTGTGTATATCTACTGAATATGGGTATCTATGTGCTAGTGTTCTTTTAATCCGCTCTTAGTCTTCGTGGTGGCGAAATGACTCGCCTCAATCCAGGTGGCGGAGGTCGAATCCAAGTTGCCTTTGCGTCTGAGACCGTCAATCTACGCATCTCATCACGTAGCTTGTTGAGCGTGTTACCACGGAGACGTTGCGCATATGGAGGCTCATGCTATTCGCTGCGGCATCCACGTACAACTCACCACATGCCCCATCAAGAGCGAGAACCACGCGAGAAGGTTACCCCATGTGACTCTACCCTCCCTAGCAATCACATTTGGTAAATGCATTTACTGTGTGAAATATTTCTTAGACCATTTAACATATTCAGATAATTAAGCTACCACATTCACTTGGGGAACCCTACTTTTAATGAGACCTTGTGCCTTCTGAAATTTCTGGAGATTTTCTTTAATAAAAATTACTCAATTTTAACACATAACCACAAGATGCAATGTTTGAACAATGATCCAAGAGACTTACCCTCGGCCAGCTAGGCCTTGTTTGATACACTTTCCCAGGAGGTAACAGAAGAAAGAGTGGTGCAATTTCATTTGCTTGTAATTGAGGGCCAGGGTGAAGGCCAAAGAACCAAAGAGGTCCCAGCCTAAACCAAGTCCCAAAATGCCCCACAGGGCAAGACCCAGGCTCACACTGTTATATCTGAAAATGAAGTTGACGTCTAGGTACATTCTGTTGGATCTTAAATCCTCTACATAAAACTGTTGAATTGTCAAATTAATTACCTGTTATGCAGCTAAAATTATTGTGCAAATAATGTGCAAATTAAGGTGCACATTGTCAGCAATAATCTAAATATGTTCACATAAATGCAAAATATGAAATACCAAATATTAAATACAAGAGCAGAATTAGCGTTAAAGATACTGAAAATGGCCATAATCAATCAGTATTATAAGTCCTGGATACATAAGGATGCAGAGGACTGTGGCAACCTATGAGAACATAGACAAACACTGACCAAATTACCAAATCACTCCTCCCAATGATTAAAAAACGTGACAGCCATTTAGATCAACCATTTAGTTACCTTTTATTTAGGGGTAGAAGGTGTAAAGCAAAACTGCCAGAATGTAGATCAAAACATCTGCAAGAAGAACTAGTGGGGACATAAAGGGGAGGGTAGTGTGTCCAAAAAGCATTAAAAACCATTTAAAAGTGAAACTTCCTGTAACCATGTGACTGTGTGGATGAAGACTACAGACGTTCAAACAAATAGAATAGTGTTCAGTCATATAAGCATTTATTGTTGCATTGGCTCACTAATGTGTAAACGTGTGGTAAATTCTCCTCCCTGCCCAGTAGGTGGTTATATGCATGAGGAATGTGAAAGTGGAGCTTTATAGTAAGGGTTTAATTATTGATCTTTTACATATCACTTCTGAAGATATGGATGTAACCACTGGAGTTGCATGGATTATTTTTATACACCCTTTATATACTTTTAGATCTTCAAAGTTCTGGTCAATATTTTTTTGCATTGTATGGACCTACAGAGCTGAGATATTCTTCTAAAAATCTTCGTTTGTAATAATTTTTGGGTGAACTATCCCTTTAAGTCATTCAACATAACCTGTATTTTATGACTTAAAAACCTTTGACACGTCACTTTAACGATGAAACAACGATGATTATAAAAACTAAATCATTTTTCAAAAATTTCAAAGCACAAAAAAAAAAAAAAAAAGAACAATACCAGAATCAGGGAACTCATTCACTGATAAATACATTGCTCTTATTTTTTTTATTTATTTTTTTTATCAGAATTGGACGTTTCAAAACTGTACATAAAGGTGCCTGTAGTTCATTGAAAACAAACAAACATGAGTAGGAGTTTAAAGACACAGCCCATCTCGTCGTTAAACCAAGAAAAACGCACAATGAAACAAGTCTCCAGTTCTCCATGTCTGGTAGACTTCAAGGTCTTTGATTTAAAATAATAAATCTGTAAAATCGGTCATGCTTTCCAAAAGAGCCGGATCGGCTGTGAATCACTTCCTTAAACAAAACGTCAGCGGTGCGATATGATGACATCATTCACTGCCTAACACGTGGGTTCGATTGATTAAACAGGTTCAACGTGTGAAGGAGCGACCTATCTCAGGTTTGGTGGTTATGATTTGCAAATTTTGAACATGACCTGATTATAAAACTGAGTCATATGCAATTGACTCGATCAAAGTGCAATGCAGTTGCTTAAGCGAATGGAGGAGATGGCTTGAAAATTGTGTTTTGGAAAAGTAATGTAGCCTATTTACCTATATGGAAGATTAGCAGGTAAAAACGTTGACAAGATGCCATAAATTAACTGGATTTAGCCTGTTAAAAATCTTTAAACTATTTTCATATATATTTGTTATGCTTTCCTTCATTAATGAGTGATAATCACTATTGGTTGCCTTATACATAGGCAATATATATATACTAATATATATATATATATATATATATATATATGAATCTGTCTTAGTGTGTATTCTATATTATTATTTTTAAATGATTTAAAATGTATTATTTTAAAATAATGTCTTATTATTATCTCTGTCTTGTTGCTGTATTGTATTGTTAGTGCACTGGAAGCTCCTGTCATCAAGACAAATTCCTTGTATGTGTAAGCATACCTGACCAAAAAAAAAAAAAAACAATATAAATATATATATATATATATATATATATATATATATATATATATATATATATATATATAATTATTATTTTAATAGAGGAACGCAAAAAATATTTGATGTTCATTGAATTGTTCGTATAGTCAAAAATCTAACAAATTAAAGAGCATCTGTGCCTGTTAAAAATATGAATGATAAGAACTATGCATTTAAGCCTGAGATCGTTTGCATGGTGGATGTCAATAATAAGTCAAGTTTAAATGTTAAACCCCCAAGTAAATACTTGACTTAATGTTCTTTGATTCAAGTATATAGTACTCAACTCTAAACTGAGCAGTTTTGGTGTTTCCTTCACTTAGAGAGTCTCTGCACGGCTTATTTGTGGTAAGGCCATCAAATATGTAGGCCTATAAATAATGAACATGGACAACTGCTGATTTGCAGTGACACTTTCATTACAATGAGAAGCATGTTAGTCACATTCCACTCCATGGCATATTAATGCCCCTGTTTGCATCTCGGTCATTTACTGCTTCTGCACCCTTTAAATATTCAGTAACCACTTTATCCACGGTTGACGGTCCAATCCAGGATTATTTTTTTTATTTATTTATTTATTTTTTTTTGCTTTCCATTTTCTAATCATTTCACATCAATTTAGTTTGCATACTTGTATTTATACTTATATTGTATAAAATGTCCCAATTTTGTTAGAATTTCAATTATTGATTGTGTTTAAAATAGTAGGCTATATTTCGTTTCGCTGTGCGACAAATACCATAAAAACAGATTACGTATTTATTTTTATTTTTTTATAAGAATAACCATGTAGTTTACAATGAATGTCTAATTTATACTTATACTTTATATGATTTACATTGGCGCACATGGGAGGTCCGCGCGCTGCTGACACTGCTGGAAAAGAGCTGGCGGTGGAACACAAGAACGCTACACCTGTGTAGTGCGCGGGGCAGGTGGATCCACAAAGGTCAAAGCATTGTTTATTTTAGCCAGAAATGCGCTCGACCTCTTGCCACTTTCAAAATGCTCAACAAGGGCGTTTGTATTTCACACGCCAAGAGAAAAAATAGAACTTCACTTTCGTCTTCCAAAACAGTTGTTCTTGAACATCTTGAGTCAAAGTTACTAAGTAGGCCTAGTCCGATCGTAAACACACAAGTGAAAGTAGTCAAGCAAAATTTAAATGCTTCAAACTTAATCACATACAAGGCTAATCGCTATCTTCGTCTGATCTTATTAAACTACATGTAAATTATGATGAATTTATTATATGATTGTATTATACATTATTATTATATTTTGCATTTGCTATCATAATTCGGTATTGCGTTACATTTACCCCCTTTAATTATTATTTTTGAACATCATGTCTAAATCGGGGATGTGTTATATAACCTTGCACTCGTTAAACTCTTTCCCACCATGCAGCCTGCCTTAAAATAGAAGCCTCATTAAAACCCGTTAAATCTGAACAATTTCACAGTGTCTCTTGTCCAAAACAAATAACATCTAACTGCTACACGTGCGCGATCATTATCCCCAAAACAGATGCAAAGACTCGTGGTTTATTTTAGAGACCCCAGTTGATGCATCACAATCTTTGCGCCAATTAGCAAAAGAAGGCGATTCATTGATACAATTTCATAATTAAAACGCCTTCTAGTGATATCACTTTAAATCTGATATTATGGAGAATTTCTGATTGTCCTCAGAAGCCTATCGTTTTAGCTGAGGTTATAGGCTAACACTGTTTAGTTTTTGCATTATAGACTTATTTGGCAGTGGATGTATCTGTTATTTTGTCGGATGATTTTATAAATGTATTTTCTGCTGTTGGGCTTCAGAAACATTTTATATGGCTAAATATGATCATAGGTATACCCGAAATCATGCTTAAAACATAATACATAATAAATTCGGAAATGAAGTAGAAGCGTCTTGCTGAGAAATATATGGGTTTACCTTTTAATTGAGCGTGTGTAGAATGGACTCATAGTAATTATATAGTTCGAATTATGTCAAATAATTCGAACTTTCCATAAGGAAAAATAACAGAAACTCCTGGGCTATTTTGCTTAGTTTTATTTTGACAGCAATATCCAGCAATAAATTACGATATGCTGTCAAACTCCAATGTGTCAGGAAGGAATCAGATCAATTTGCTCACAAATATTTTTCCTCATTTTAAAAAACAAGGAATCGGTTGTGGAATAGCCCCCCTGTTATGTAGTTCCATTCAGAAGGTCAATCTCAGCAGCGTCTTTGGCTATTTCCTTTTCCCATGGGTATCACTTAAATATAGCCCTAACTCTGGTGCGCCACACACCGTCTGCCATTTGCTGTTTGAGTAGAAGTGATTAAGCTAGACACAACTGCTTAATAGTGTGTTACTTTAATAGAAACAACTTGCAAAACATTTTAGGTCGCCTCCATTTTCACTTGTAAATAGATACGGCTATTGGCCTTTTTATTGGAAGGGATTTTGTTATTTTTGTAACTTACATGGTCGAAAACGAAACACGTAAGCTTAAATAGACTACTTAGTTGAATGTGTAATTTTTTGTGCAATTTGTGTAATTAGTGCTTGTCCTTATATTATATTATTATATTCCTGTCAATACAAGCTTAAAAAGGAATACTGAAACCCGTTTGTGAGTTGCATGTTATCATGTCTTATTGAACCTGAAATTGTTCAAATTAAAATGGTTAAAATGATTGGTTTGCGGTGTATTCACATTATCAAAACAAGCGTTTTGTAACGTTAATATTTTATAATAAAATATGCTCGTTTGTTAATACAGATTTATATGTATATATATTTTAAAGGATAAATTGCATACATTATAGCTCGTCTATATTTTTCTTTGCTTTAAAAAAAATATATAGCTAGATTGTAAACAATCTCTCACCTGACTAAAGTGATCTAGGCCTGATTGTTTCAGAACACGTTCATTCTGTTTTAAAAGGAGACTAGCTATTTGGATAGGTCTGAATAGTTCATGCCTTAAAACCAAAATACTTATACATTATCTGTTATATTTAACCATGTTTCTTATATCATCATGTACTTACATTCATCTTGTTTCAGCAATCATTTATTTACAGTTTAATTATCCCTGATTTTATCAAATCGATTCTGTTTGAGATGTATTGGATTGTTTTCATATTTATTAACAAATGAAGTTGATTTACAACACAATATAGCTACATAGAATACATATATTTACATTTAGAAACATAGTTTTTTTCAGAACTTCATATTGAAAAATTTCAGATTGAAAACAAAGCAAAACATAATTCATAATAACATAACATGAAATCAATGGAAAAAAAATAATAATAAAAAAGAATAATAAGGCTAAATAAACTAAAAACTGTTATACAGTTTAAACATCGAAATGAAATAGGAAAAGTAAAACATGTAAATTAATTTCTTTGTACAAATATTTACAAACATTACCTGTACTGAAAGCATTCCTTGTTTTATTATGACTTTTTTTTTCTTCTCAAAACTCTTTACATGGCTACATTGGGGCGGACGAATTGTCCAGTGCTGCCTATAGTCCGTGCTGTTCTGTATTTTAATAAAATATGTGTAAAAATAGTTTGATTATCATTGAGATGGCCATTTGGATACCGCTGCTGTGGACGCTGTGGGTAAAAACTGTCCAGAGATGATATTTGATGGGACGCTTAGAATGGGTGCGATGGCAGCTGATGTCCGGGTTAAGGACAGGGACTGTGCGCTCAGTAAGGCGGACTGCACCGTCACGGGCGGCCGCAGGAAAGTCTGTGCGCTCGGAGAGCTGCTGGAGACCCCGATAATATTCTCTATGCTGAACGATGGTCTACTGGAAGGCTCAGATTTGATCATTGACGCGGTGCTCAGGCTGTTTAGTTGTAATCGAAGACTTGGACTCAGTTGAGAGTTAAATGCTTTTCTGCTCAGTTCTGCGGAGGGTAAGAGAGGCACCGCCGGAGGGAGCATCTGACCCACCGGGGGAATGTACGGGTACTGCAGAGCGGCTGCAGGGTGCGAGTAAGCGGCTGGGTGAATTCCATAGTGGCGTCCGTAAGGATTCCCAATAGCATATGCCCCAAAACTCTGCATCATAAAGGCTGCCTGATCCCTGAGAATGTCCGGCTGATGTCTCTTGAAGCGTTTCCTTCTCCTGAGAAAGCTGCCGTTGTCAAACATATCTTCCGACTGGGGGTCGAGGGTCCAATAGTTGCCTTTGCCAGGGTTGCCCGGTTCCCGTGGGATCTTGACGAAGCAGTCGTTGAGGGACAGGTTGTGGCGAATGGAGTTTTGCCAGGCCGGAAACTTCTCCCTGTAGTAAGGAAAGCGGTTGCTGATGAACTCGCAGATGCCACTGAGCGTCAACTTTTTCTGCGGGCTCTGCAGGATGGCCATGGTGATGAGGGCGATGTAGGAGTAGGGCGGCTTCACTAGGCTGTTCTTGGGTTTGTTTTGCATGGGACCGGAGGAGCTGTCCTGAACATCCCCCTTGGACTCGCCCTCTCCGGCGCTTTCGCAAGGGCTGTCGCTGTGCTCCTTCACCTCGATCTCTTCCACCTCATCTCCCCGGTCCTGCATGCATTGGCTCTCGCAGTCACTGTCCCGCTCCATGCTCTCGTCGCCCTCCCCGACCACGTCGATATCCACATCGTCAGCTGTGAGCACCGTCTGACCGGACATGTTGCTGGCACTGGTGCCGCCAGACAGGGTCATCACCGCTCTCTTTATTGCTGGATCAACCAAGGGTAAGAGCAGTGTTCAGATCAGATGACGACCAATGGCTTTAAATGCAGGTCAGTTCTGGCCTGCAAGTAAAACTTAAACTTCTGAAAATAATTCTCCAGTCCAATGACTTCTGATTTAAGCTGGCTTGGAAGAAGGTTGCCCCTCGTCTCCTCTTGACTGTATTTCCTCCTAACTTAAAAGTGATTTTGGACCAATAAGTCAAGATGACACATGCTTTTAAAAGCAGACTTTAAGGACTGCCTGATAGATTACTTTTCACTTAAAGATATACTATCAGCCGCGTCACGTGACCCGCTGACGTCAGAAGACGCGCTGTTATACAGCGGAGCTGAAGTTGTTTCATGGATTTGTCAACATAGGGAACAACATCGGCTCGGTTCGGTCCGTCGTAATAGACCATTTAGCAGTGGCGGAGGTTGGAAAGAGAGCGAGAACATAAAATCGGCCTGCATGATTGAAATCATCCCCAGAGCTGACGTGCATTCATTCGCCCGCGCGCTAAACGAAATTGTACATTTCTTAGGCAATTATAGGCTATTGAAAGCTGCTGAACGAAAACGTCTACAGCTAAGTTTATTGCATCTTCTGTTGTTATATTGTGTTCTCGAATTGCATGATAAAACAAATCGTTCTTCAAATTAATGTAGTTTATTATTTATTAATAGCCTACAATTCCAAGTAGGCTAGTTGTTGAAGAATCATCACACAGTATTTAAAGAAATGTTTAAAAGCTACTTTGATTTCTGTGTAGGCTACTTGGACTTGAGTGGCCGATTTTGTTAAGTGCGAAATAAGTGCAAGAACAATGGAAATCTCTAAATAAAGATCATTCTGAAGAGGTGTTAACGACCCGCATCATTGCCCATGTTAACATATGAATACAGTAGGAAATGAGCGCGCGGATAATGCATAAGAGCCATTCACACGCGCACAGGTGAGCGACGCATGTGGGATATTCCCAAGAAAAAGAAAGTGGAGAGGGAATATGTAAACTATTTTAACATTTCCTGTATGGTGTGAGAAAATGTTTCTCAGTGCCATTGTGCTTCATGGGAGCCGCAAGGTACAATTATACGGTTTTAACCGTTGTTAATGCGTGAATGCCCTTGTTGCTTGTATTCTTGGATAGAATAAACAATTAACCAATTTTTGTCGATAAACATTTTTTTTTCAATGGTTAGATTAATCAATTATTTAGTCACAAGTAATATAACGTTTTATTGATGTGGAGCTTGTAGTGTCTGTCCCTGCTGTAGGCTAATAAAAATAAAGACTTTTTAAATTATGATAAAATCAATTATTCTTAACACCATTCTCTTTGGGCTAACAAAACAGGCGGTGTACATTTCTTGACAGTGAGACCTGTGAAACAGTCCTAGATTGTTATAGTTGTACAACTCTGAATTCCTATACCGAATCGTTTCACTCTTGAAATAGCCTGTCAAATTGTTTTAATAACAAAACTAATTAGCCTACGTTATTATTAAAATCGTTCTAAATTTGAAAAAATTAACTATTATTAATTATTCTTAAAAAACATGAAACATTATTTATATGAATATGAAATATGAAATATAATATATATATAATATTTCATTTTTTTTAACAATTATTGAAATAGTTCGACTACTGTTAATCTATTTTTTGCGTATACACTTGTTTTTGTAGGATGACATTTAATTCGAAAACTGAGCCGCCACATTTCACCCATAGTTTACCATATCATACAATTCTCTAAGGAACGCATGGTTGCTTGTGCGATTTCTTTGAAGCTGTTTTTGAATGGTCAATGAATTCGATTAATTAAATCATGTCGTTATTAACGGTAGGCTATTGAAGAGCTCAGGCAAGTAAACTCGTGTGATGTCCCGTTTATCAATATGGGCTACTTAGAGAATGAAGCCAATACACCCAACGCTATATCAAAAGCCAATATTTACCTTGGAAAATGTTGCCTTTCTGCTCATTGCGCATTTGTTTAACAAGCATAGCATATATGTAAACTTTATTCAAATTAGTTGAATATAGAGTAGATATCAATTAATTTTAGTAATATTTTGGTTTTAACAATATTTAAAAATTTTACAATATATCCACAACCTCCAAAGGCCTGACAGCCTACTGGCAAGGGCTATTTGTCAGGGCTAATTGTGATTACAGTTTAATTACAAGTATAAATGCAGGCTTAGACCAGTTTTTGTTGTTTTGTGTTACTGCATTTTGTGGAATGATGAAGTGTTTTGTCAGTCGCTTAAAAAAGACCATATATCTCGAGTCAGTGCGCACTGAAAGACACCGTGGATGATATCGCCCAAAAGGAGATCAAATTCGTCCTCTCTGTGATCTTTTGAAGCTCCATAAATCCGGCTTTATATCTTCGCAGTTTGTTAATGAAATGTGCATTTAAGCACACATGCACGGCTTAACCCGACACACATGCACGGCTTAACCCGACAAAACCTTTTAGAATAATAAGCTAACTCTTTCCAGCATGAACCTATTAGGAGACGCAGGCATAGCAGGTGACGGTGCGGATACAGTGGCTGAATGTGATTACCCAGCAAGGTCAGAAACAAATAGCTCACAAATAGCAAAGCAGGATCGAATTTATGCCTAATTAAATCGCTGAAATAAAAGAGATAGAAGGGGAAATTGAAGGGCGTAATAGGCAATGCGTCCATTCCAAGAACAGCGGAGCACAAGAGGAAAGGATATAACCCACATGAAAACTGAACTTGAACTGTGGGGATGCTTCACATTAGTACATCTACATTTGAAAGCCATTTTAATGCAGCCCTGAGTCTGGCTACTATCGGTGCAGATTAACTTTAGGCCTGCAACACTATTTAAAAATCACGAATTTAGGATCTCATAACATCAGATTGAACATGACTCCCTGTCAAGAAATACTAGGCTATTCTAACATTCCGTTAAACTTGTTTTAACATTGTAACCAACGAGATAAGTATTTTTATAAAGCATCAGGGTTTGATTTAACAAATGATGGCTATATGATTCCAGTGCACATCAAACTGTACCGTATCGGTCATGCATGTTGTATATGTTTGAATTAAAAGGAAGGAAACCAAACTGAACAAAAACTCAAGCTCTGTATTTCGGGTCTTAATATTATTATGTAAACGCAGTTTGGGGCAAGCTTGCACAACTGTAATATATTAATGGCTTTGTTAGCGCGCTTTTAATTACGGTTATTGTGCCAATTATTTTTCATCAACGCTGCATTATCAGCATGTCAGTTTTAATAAAAAGAATCCATTTGCAGCCAAACTGTTCGTCGCTAGAAAGGGAAGTGTCCACGTCATACTCGGGTTAAAAAATGACTTTTCATTTAAATGAAATCCTTAATTGGATTTTCTACGGTCGACACCGTGATTCCCCCAAGGCTATACCCACCAGAAGGCAGGATCTCCGTTCTCTCTCTCTCTCTCTCTCTCTCTCTCTCTCTCTCTCTCTCTCTCTGAATTCACCATTTTCACCCTCTTGAAGAATCCACTCTATCAACCTGCAACTTTCTGTCAAACAATATGATCCAGCTCATTTTTAACAGTCCCCTTTGCAGTATCATCTTGCAGGCTCCCACCATCACAGTCAATCCTGAAAATCAGTGTTTTGCTCCGCAAATGCACTTGAACATAAAATAATTTCTTGGGTATACAAAATATAGTCTGTGACAACTGAATCTCAAAAACGATTCGAAAAGTAAGTTTGGTGGAAAATCAATGGGCCTCTATTTGTTAAAAGACTATTTGTATTTTAGACAAATTATTATTTTATAACTTCGTGATGAAAGATGTATACAAAACACTATGTGCTATCATATGGCTCAATGAATTCAAAAATGTATATTTTTGTTTAATAAATAATAATTATTTTTATGCTCAAAAGACTTCCTTCCTTAACGAAATCTGCTAATAAATAATGCTAATGGTCTAAGATGGTTGAAACACTAATAAAATGTGTTATTTTTCATGCTGCTCTTTGGTGGTGTTAGTTGACTATACCAGACTATATCAGAATAATGCATAGACTCTGATTTGCTAGGTTCATGTAGGCTAAATAAAATTGTATTTGGTACATGATGTCGAGGATGGGTGCAAAACTGACACCTTCAGCCAGAATAACATAATGCGCATAGCTAAGCATGTGTGATGTTTCTCTGTTTGTACGTCTTATTGTTGTTGAGATGAAAATGAAGTAGCACATTAGCACGAGTAGTGAGTGTAAGTTAGGTTTTATCTTAATACTAGTACGAACTTCCTGCGTAACTAGTCCATTCATTCGTTTTGAAAACCATTTACCGCCAGTAGTATTCCTATATTAAATTGACTGCTTGACAACATCCAAATATTTCCATTCTTTAGCCCACTCATCTTAATATTATACGCTTAAGCATGCATGTGTACTTGTATTTTAACAGCGAAAACATAAAAGTTATTTCTGATTTGTGTATGTTTTAGACAATATTGTATGCCAGCTGACTCGCAACATTTTATTATCTGTTATAATCAATTGCATTGACATCTAAAAGATACCAAAAAAGTGTGTTCTTTTCAGGGCGATCGTGAGGAAGTTTCTGTACAATAGACAAACAAGCGTGAACGTCTAGAATAGATAACAGATTAACGATTCATTTGCCGTGTTAAAGGTATTTGTTATACCTACGTGTTATCTCTGTCAGTAGGCCAAAATCTTTCTGACCCCTGAGTAGTGACCCTTCACTCACTTTACGTAGGCCAATCTCAGCTTTAGATCTGTTTGCCTTAGTTCTTGTTGAGACAGATTCTCCATAAATACAGCTATGTGAAACGACGGAGAAGTTCTTCAATGTCACATGGGACGGTGAGCTCCGTGGTCCTGCAATCTAGAATTCGCATCCATTGGAGATTTAACCGAATGTTTCACGTTGGCTATCGTTGTAATAATTTACAATAGGCCTAACCATTTATATTTTTAAATCATATTAATCAGATTGAAAGATTGCCATGCACAAGGCAATACTCAATGGAAATTAAACTGTTTAAAAATGTCCTTAACCCTTGTGCGTCAATTAAAAAAAGTTACTCAGAGGTCCTTAGAGGACAAACATGTCCTTATAAATAATCTGCCATAATAATATTATATAATAATATTATTTTCCACTTTCAATGAGTTATTATTTTAATCAACAACAGTCCTGATCATAACTACCTGAAATAATCCTGAAAATTCCATTTCAGGATTTTAACCCTTTAAAAGCCAGTTTGTTTATATAATGCCACTGTTGATTTTATGAAAAAAATATTTATTTTCCATATACTAAATGCTAAGATATTTTTTTTTGGGGGGTTGTCACAGTCTTGTATATGTCAATGATCAGCAACAACACTGATCTTGATGCATTATTATGTTTTGTGCAGTATCAGATTAAAAAAAAAAAAACTCAAACTGAGGACCTTAGAGGACATGAATTTCCGCATCAAAAAACTGCCATAATAATATTATCTATTAATATTATTTTCCACTTTCACTGACTTTTTTAACCAACATCAGTCCTGATCATAACTACCAAATATTCATTCATTTTCAGGATATTAACCATTTAATTGCAGGTTTGTTTACATAATGTCACTGTTGTACACACACACACACACACACACACACACACACACACACACACACACACACACACACACACACACACACACACACACACACACACACACACACACACACAAGTTGGTCTACCTATCATTATGAGGACTTTCCATAGACATAATGACTTTTATACTGTATAAACTTTATATTCTATCCTCTAAACCTAACACAACCCCTAAACCTAACCCTCACAGAAAACCTTCTGCATTTTTACATTTTTAATAAAACATTGTTTAGTATGATTTTTAAGCGATTTGAAGTATGGGGACACTATAAATGTCCTCATAAATCACATTTATAGCATAATAACCTTGTAATTACCAGTTTGTAACTTACAAAATTGTCCTCGTAAATCACAAACACACACACACACACACACACACACACACACACACACACACACACACACACACACACACACAATTTTAGCTGCATAATTTCTTTAATTGGCCTGCAGTGCTCTATAATACAGCAAACAGAAATAGGAAAAAAGCATGTATTTGCTCCATAGGCTAAACATGAGGAAAAATGGCACCATGGTGGAAAATATATATATAAAAAAAGGACTCCGGAATGATAACATATTATCATAGAATTCATGATTTTATGCTTTAATGGCACTGGGATCAAACATGGCAGTTTTAATGGGTTTCAATGGGGACATTTTTATCCTTAATGTCCTGTCTGTAACTACTTTGTGTACACAGTATAGGACTGAAGTTGAAATGTCAAAATTCCACTAAATACACCCCTTTGGCTAAATTTATGCTGTTGGCATTAACACATCGAAAAAACTAAAATGAAAAATACAAAAATGTCCCGATGGTCGCACATGGGGTAAATTACAAATAAATGTTTAATAAACGTATCAAAATATGTAAAAGTAACGGTAGCGTTGTCGTGTATTATTATGTTGTTCACTTGCTGAACACTTTATTTTCTAACAAGAATAAGTGTCCAGAGTCGATGCAATCAATGGCTCCAATTCATTAGGTCCACTCAAGTGTATGTCTTAGGTGGGCTATGGCCCTTGTCATTAGCCAATCATTCTTCCCATTTGAGTCTCACAAGTTCTCTCTGTACTTTAACAAATGCCTCCGGCTATAAATACTAATGAAATATATTTGACTAATTTGATTTTGCTGGTACACTTGCAGTTATGGCTGAACTTTCCCACGAGAGGGGCTGATTGAAGGGCCTCAGATCCTATAACGTAAGGTGGAACATTCAGAGCATTTCCATAATTACCCAATTGGCAGCCTAATGACCTTCCAGAACAAGAAAAAGATCTCTTCTTAATTTCATTTTTCATGCTGACATTCACTAGATTCTTACATTATATGTTGAGAGTTCACAAGATAACAAGTGTACATTCTTTTTTTCGCCAGAGAACGGTCCTTTCAATTATCCTCTGCACATCTCTTGCCAGCAAATGAAAGGGATCTGCTTGCCACCCTCATCTGAAAGTTGGATAATTTATAGTCTTCTGTGTTTATAAAGATGGATTTTCAAGCGAATCAATTTTCATGTTGCGTTTTGAATAGTGGGTCAGAAATGAAGAGCAGAATAATTAAAAAGATCAGAAGTCCCCGCGAATGTAATATGGCGTGCCTTGCAGAGGATCTGAGTAAACAATAAATAAAAAAGACGCATTATTCTTTACGTTTTTTTTATATAGGTAAACTGCTGTGATTTTCTTTTTAGTAAAACATAAACATGATTTAAAAAAGGTTGCATCACATATTTATCGTCATCTGGGTCATTCTCAGATGAACAATATTAATATTTAAATAACATGCACGAAGATGTGAATAGCATATTACTATTTGTTTCTTCATAAAACGCACGCATTTCTGCACGTACAATATTCTGTTGTTGAGGTAGGAATATTTGGGTCAACGTTTTATATGAATATAAACATACACGGTGGGGTTTGTATTTCGCTCTGCATACTAGCAGAATACGCCAAAACCATTACAATTTTAAGATTTTGCATAGTGGATTTTATTCAAGAGCAGTTGATAATCAATTTAAAGATAAATTATGTGTCATAAGGTTTCGCTATTTACATTACCCTGCCATTTCTGATGATCTGTGTAAGCCATTCGACTATTCAGAAGTTTAAATTATAAAGATCAACACAAATCTAGAACCAACAACTATTGATAATACTACATATTTCTATAGTGAAATTGACTGCAAAACAATTATTGAATTACACATTGTTATAGCCCTGTATCCAAAAGATGTTTTAAAAATGCGCTCTTAAAGGAAAATTCAGGGTTAAATACGAGTTAAGCTCAATCAACAGCATTTGTGGCATAATATTGATTACCACAAAAACATATATTTTATATATATATAAAAAAATAATAATACCCCAATAATCAAAACAAGGAAGTTACCCCCCCCCCCATTATATCATGCTCAATGAAAACATGTAGATGCTTTATGCTGCAACCATAACTACACCCATAGTCACATCCAATTAACAACAAGTCTAATGCAAGCTAATAAGATGGTTTTCAGCCAACAGATGATGACAACAGCCTTGTAAATGTGAGTGCATGGGAATCAGAATGCTCATTGAAAAAATGCAATACTCAATGCAAAAAGTCAAAAGGTAGAACATAGAACTGTATACATAACTAAGGTAACAAGTCTATTTTTTTAGGTGGGTGAGGACATGTTTTGTGGGACCATACACTGAATTAAACACCCTGCTAATGTTATATGCTAATAGCTAATTGGGTGACAGTTCATGGCACCAACAAACTTAGGCTGATTCACCATTATGTACCATCTGTTGGACAAAATGGGAAATGAGAAAGATGGACAAAGGATATAGCCTAGGTATTTAATAAAACAAACAATTGTGCTGTTTTCACAAAAGCAAGCTAAATGTGCAAATTGTTTTAAAATGTACACAAAATAAATTCTGTAAATGGGTTCATATATTTCATTATATCGCATTCCTACACAAAGTCATTAAACACTTCTTTCTCAAAGCTAACTTTGCTCATTCCACTCTAGAGCCTCAGTATGAAAAGTTTGTGGTGTAACTTTGTGAATGGCTGCTAATGGTCATGAACTGAGTGTTGCTCATGTTGTTCCCAGTTGAGTAATATTCTAAGTGCAGGAACTTGTAGTGAATCAGGCTGTTTGTATTATCTAAACACATAATAAAATCATCAAAGTGTGGTGACAAATTGCCATTTGGAAGTCAGGAACCTTGCTCTGGAATCCTGCCGGCTCTCAACAGCCCAGCAAAGGACTTGCTAAATGACTAATGGGACCATGTGACTAGACTTGAGAAGGAGCTCAGAACAGCAAATGTAATTATCATGTTAGAATTCTGCATGAAAACTATCTATACTAGAAATTAGAACAATTCCAGTCAGATGACTTGCATCTGCGAGTAATTTTATTTGGGACAACCGTTTCCCTTCTTTGAATGTTATCAAATGTTTACAAAGTGCTTAATGTGGCAAATGCAATCAGTGTGGCCTGCAGCAATTGTGTGCTGGCGTCAGCACCCAAGATTCACTGCTCAGATGCCTTGATCTTTATGAAAGGCCCAAATGTAGGATCAGAATATCATGGCTAATAAACCTATGACATAAGTGGTAAACTGGTATTTTTTTCTGTGTTGTATTTTGGTTTCACAGTGACTTCCTGTATGTGCTTATCTTTTTGTAGCGTCGTCACTTTTTTTATGTTACTCATTGGTAAGTGTTTTTATTTTTTTTAAAGCTGCTGTAACTTTTTCAGTGTTAAAATACTTCTATCCCAGCTCAATATGCTGAGACAACTATAAGTATGTAATTTATAGGTTCATTTTCTCAAACTGTAAACACTGTGTCTCTGTGGTGCTATAAAAATTCCTGTTTGTTTTGAGTGACCTGCTTAGACCCACCTCAACAACATTACTCAACCAATGGCATGAGTTGGGAATTGGATTATCTGACTGTTTGAACAACTGCAGACAAGGGGTGTATTCAGAAAGCTGTTTTGAAAACATGGTTTATTTTTGCAATTCCATTCTGTGGCGCTAGTGTCTCAGAAATTACAAACTTCAGCTTTAACTGCTCATGCGTTGTTTGCATTCTGAAATCTTACAGAGAAGGTTGCTGAGCTTAACATTAAATTAAACACCTGTTAATGTCCCCTGGTGTAATTTAGTGTCTCAAACTCTTCTAAGTTTCTTGATGGTGTACATTTCATTTTGCACTTACAGTACATAGCGCAACTTATCTCATGATGTTTTGTAAGAATAGTACGACATAGTTAATTTGTAAGAAATCGTTTGGCTTCGTTTGTATGAAAATATGCAACTTATACACCAACAAATCGCATACACTTCCCACGTGTCTTTGTGGACCTTGATGTTTAATTTCTTCCTTGTTAAACTAAATGTATATCAATGCAAAGGTAAACCCATCAATTAAATTTAACACCTTACCCAGACCCTGAACCTAACTATGATAGAAGATATTTGAGATAGTAGGTTTCTGGGATGTGAAAGCAGTACATGGCATTTTCAGGGCATTTTTGCCACATGGTGGTGCTTGTCCCTAACTCAACACATCGGGTCCGAATTTAGTTGGAAAAGCATTCAGAACTAATACACAATTTTTCTTGTGATCATGTACTGTGGTAAGTCTAAACTTTTTTAAATGCTCTTTCCTACAAAGGTTTCATTCGTCCTTTAGTGTTGTTCTTCTTTATCACCTTGCCTTGGGGCAAAAATATAATGACCCCCTTTACCGCCATTTTAGTCCGTGGAAACCTAAATTTGCCTGATACAAGTCACTTCTTTTAGCATTTCCTAAATTCCTCAGTGGGTCATTCATCTATGTACATAGTACGGACACACATATCACACAAAGAAAGCTAGTGAAGCATAATATTGAGGAAGTTACGTACATTTCAAGCTTTGTTGGCTATGTCATGCTGTTTTGTTCCGCTTAGTTTAGGGACTTATAGAAAAAGGGATGGGATGGGTGTACTGTGTCACTCTTCAGTATAGAATGGAAGCATTGATTAGGATTATTGTCTAAGCAGACTTCTCCTCATATACGTATCAGATCTAAATAGGATTTTTTGCTGTCACTGCCTCTTGCAGCTCTGAATGACCTCATGATCCTTTGTGTGGTTAGCTTTAGATAGGTCAATTAATTTCAACATGTAAAACAATTTTTTTGTCTTGTTATTTTCAATATGCTTGTAAATATTTTTTATACATTTTCTAAATATTTTGGCCAGATTGATAAAATTATTAACTCATTGCAATTATGCATTATATTAGCTAATGACACATGAAATGATTCATACTGAAAATGTATTATAAGGATATTTCACATTATGAATGAAGGTGATATTGGACACTTGCTTATATGCATCACAGAGACGCATCGTTATCAGAGTGCAAAAAGAGTAGAAAAACACCAATAGGTATCATTGTTTTATACTGAATCATATTTACAGTTAGATTTGACATTGAGAGGGTTCACTTGCAATTTAATTTTGTGTTATTCGTGGTTTGATCAGCATTTAGATTTAGATAAACATTGAAGGTGTAAATCTGAGTGAGTCAAGTGTTCCATGGTGGACAGGTGATTCTATTTTATGATAATAGTGAGCACATTCAACAGTAAACTCAAATTCTGTTTATATTAGAGCTGTTGAAATTAACACGCAGTAAACGCATGTGGTTAATTTAAAATGTTTAAGGCATACATTTTTCTTAATCGCGATTAACGCATTTTATGATTTTAATATTAAATTCTGACATTTGTTCAGCTCTGTGTGAGTGTTGAGCATTGGTTGGAATAGGGCGAAAACTTTGCGCATTTTGTGGAGTCATTACACTGATGTACACACACCTCTAACACACATGCATAACGGTGATTCTGTGTCAGTGATCTAGTGATGGAGAAAAGACCTACCGGTATTAATATTATTTTATTTATACAAAATGAACCCAGATGGGATTTACATGATCTGCTGGAGTGATGCTTCAGCATTTCCCCAGGGTCGTCTTCCAGACAATTCAGATGAAATATCATTATGTGGACACAGGGGTGAAAATTTCTTCAAAATGTTGGGGGGGACAATAAACATAACAATTCTCAAGAGCAAATTTTGAAGGGGACACCAAGGGGTTTTTTGTTGTTGCCCCGTTAGCATTTGTATTATTTTATTTCTTAAACAATTATTTTAAGAATATATCATTATATTATTTGCAATACAGATATTTTAATGATATTTTAGGGGGGGGACAACCCTCAGATGGGGGGGTCCTGCCCCCCCGACCCCGCGATTTCCGCCTATGTGTGGACAGTGCCAGTGCTAAAAGAAAAACAAGACATTCTCTGCAAGCATTCTTTTAATGTGGAATCCAAAGTAGCAAATCATGTAAATGCGGCTTCCTGATTGCTGTAGCAAAATGGATAACCACTATTAATATTGTACAGGATAAGAGTTTAAGACATTCAATTGCAATGAAACTGTAAACTACAGGGCCTAGATATACCAGTTTGTTGACCTAGTTAAACCCAAAGTATACTTTGGTTGCATAGTGTGCATGACGCAAATTTAGTCATCAGCACACTCTGTGCCCAGATTTTCTCGACACGTGCACAGTCCTTGTTTGTGTGTCATCGTTGGTGGATACACCAGCTATTGGCTGTACTAAAAGTGTACTAAAAACACATTGGTATGTGCTCACTGTCAAAATAATGTACTTTGAAAGGCAACACGGACGACCGGGGGCGATTCGATCGGGAACACACAAAAGCAAAGTATACCCGGGCCTTTAGACTTTGGGAAATGTTTGATGTTACTTGATTTCATTATATTTTAGTGCATTTTTATCTTTATACTGTGGAATGCTTTGTATGAAAAGTGTTAATAAAACATTATTTTTTTAATTATGAAAGATTAACTACAGTATGATAATTAACTATGAAAAATCACGTAATTAATTGCGATTAAATAGTTTGAATGCACTGACAGCACAAGTTCATATATTTCCTTATCCTGAACCAAGGTTGCAGTTGGAATATTTCTATGTCACACTTTGACTATATTAATTACAGAACCACCAGGAACTGTTTGTGTTCCCTCATGGAAGGCAACAGCACCCGTTTGCTTGATATTTCCATGCCCCTTACTCACCCTCACATGGGGCTGACATAGAGCTCTAGTTTCACATTTAAATTACTATGAGATCAGGGGAACAAGTCACAAAGGTCACTATGACAAGCCAAGCTTCTGGGCAACAAATTCTCGAAACACATAATCGTAGACTACTCTGGGGATGAAAGTGCCCCATATTTAAGTTCTAAATACATAATATGAAGTGTCCTGAAAGTTGATAATAATTAAAATAATAAAAGCATGATAAATAAAGACAATTATGAACATGGCTGAAGAAGAAACTTTTGCAGATTACTTTGTATTGACACATGCACACAGTATTTTAGTCAGGGCCATAACCAGGGTTTGAAAATTAGTGAGGTCCATGGTGAGGTGTCAAGACTTTCACCAAAATTATACCTACAAATGCAACATATTCTATACATAAAAATTTAATCTAAAAATGAAAGGACAGACACCAATAATAATACTCAAATTATATTTTAATCGCAAATGCAGTTAACAATATTAATACTGAATTTATGTCACATAGAAATGCACATTTGACAATAAAGCACTGATTTTGAGTTGGGCAGCAAAATGTTCTCATATTAACTACAGAAAAATCATTAAAAGTTAATTAACAACTAATTTACATGTTAACTCAGTTACATATTAATATTATCCAAAACAATCAATTGTTTTTGTAATTTTTCCCCTTTAAAAAGTTTACTCCTAAATAAATTAATTGTAATTTTGAAACATATGCATAAAATCACGAGCACTCACATGTGATGAGGATGAGTCATATCAGTGACCTTATAAAATATGTTTTATTCTACATGGTTGCAGGGGCATCCTCATGGGGGCTGCCATATTAGAATCTCATGACCAGCTGAATACTACTCGTTTAAACTCAGTAACTGTCTTGTTCTTGGACACTTTCACTCTTGAATTAAATTAATCATGCTTGAATGTGAATAGTGAATTTCTACAAAGGCATCTGTAACTGAAAACTATTGATTTTGAATGATGCTGCATCCACACCACTAGGTGTCACTGCAAGTCCAAGATGACATGAGCAACAAGTTACTGAGTGCACCTTTAATTCACTAGTTCAATTCACTAATTCACAAGTTCATTAGAACTGAACATATTTACAAAGGAGAAAAAATAAAAACATAATCCTTCATTCATGAGTGTCCAGACTTTAATGCTTTTTTGTTAAATTCTGCTTTGTAGTTGCCTATATGAAAATGTACCATTGTTTGTGCATAGTATTCAGAGTTTAACTTTGGATAATGCTAATAACGGTTAGATGTAATTATGATTTGTAAAAAAAATAAATAATCTATGGAATTTGTAATGAAAAACAATATCCTAAACACATGTAGAAATAATAAAAACAACCTTCATAAAAGTGACATTTATTGCCCTAATATGCAATATTTCATATTTTTGTAGGCTAATATTATTAACATTTATTATAAATATTTACACTTTTTTTCTGGCAAAATACCATAGTTACTACTACAGTTAATGTTACTTCAGTAACAGTCAGGTATATTTCTATAAGGGTGCTGATTTGTGGAATGAAAAGCCTGTAATTACCGTTGTCTCGTCACTGTAGTTTAATTTGACAGGCTGTTTAATCTTGTTTCAACGATAGTTTCAGCAACAGAGCCTTTAAGTGTCTCATATCGGATGGGTTTACAACAGAGAATTATGTGTCAAATTCAAATGGGTCTCACGTGATTCGCATTGTTTTAACCTCGGGACAGCACGCCACAAGCGGTCCCGGTTCCGCTTTTACTCTGCTCTGCCCGGTAAATACGCTGCGCAGCTTCAGGTATTTTTGGACACTAAAGAATCCAGCCAACTGTCTGAACTAAATTATAAATGCATGCAGACACTCAAAGGAGTTTTCAACTGCTTATTTGTTTTATTCAGTTGTACATAGCATCAAAACGTATTTTTATATATGAAACATTTACAGAGGTCGGACCTCGTGACCTCATAGCTGGCTATGGCCATGATTTTAGTTTTTTGTTTGTTTAATCCTATTTTCCTCATGTTTCCTTCAGAATTCACCTAAAACCATTTTGCCATAATCTTAACCAGGGGTGCCTGCAGGATTTCATCTCAGGGTATGCACAGAAACCTAAGTAGAAATGTGTTCCCCCTATTGTCTGGGAGGTGCTGCATGCTTGCCTGGGAAATGTTTTGCAAAAACAACAACAAAGCATCAAGTTCTGTTGACTATGAGAGGAGCCGTTTTTAAATTGTGATTTAAAGCATTCATGTTAATATTTGCTATCAAGCATTTCTGAAAGACTTTTTAACATGACCCAACACTATAAGTTTCTCAAAGTTAACTTTTCTGATACTGTTTTACTGAGTGAGAAACCGTGCTTACAAACATACCGATGTAGGTGCCACTGATCTTAACTCCACACATTGTAACTCAGGCTTAGTGCAGATTTAAATCTGTTTTACGGAGAAACATTTATCTGGTCAAGTGTAAATTGAAACTGCACACCCAATTGAATAGCAACCCGATTGATGAAGATGCATGAAGTGCAGGTCCTCAGAGCTATGAATTATTATCAATAACATCACTTTTTAGATTGCACTTAAAATTGTGGAAATCAGATAACTAACTAGCCATAATATATAAAAGATCAGTCATAAGTATTGCTTTCTTCTGTTTATCTGTTTTGTGGTACAACGTGTGTTTTTGTGTAGACACACACGTCTCAATCATCCAACGATGGTAAAGCATTGACTTGTGTTAAGAGAGAAACTGTTGACTGTGAGTTGTTTCCCATTCCTAGTGGGATCATTTGTTTTATCTGGTGAAGGTCTTTGTTTCCCCAGTGCTAGCAGGACCAGATTAAGAGGTGCACACTGGATGGATGACTGCCGGCTGAATGAAAGATTGGTGAAGATTGGTGTGCTTATTTACTCTTTCAGACCTTAGACTGTCAAAGCAATAAACCCATTGGAGGTATTCTGTGTTTGCTGTTATGTTTTTCCCATTTTTGTTCCTCAACATTTTTCGGCATGTCTCATTATCAAACTGAAACAATACATTTATTTAGTGAAATTTATGAAGATTTAAAAACTGATTGAC
>NW_026266641.1:0-25000 GCF_025860055.1 Xyrauchen texanus | reverse complement strand
TGTTTTTCTTTTCTTTTTTCTTTGCTGAACACAAACAAAGATTTTTTTTTATCTCAGCTCTGTGTTGGTCCATATAATGCAACTGAATGGTGGCCAGAACTCTGAAGCTCCAAAATGCATATAAAGGCAGCATAAAAATAATGTGTTTAAATTTATATTTTCTGAAGTGATATGATAGGTGTAGGTGAGAAACGGATCAATATTTATGTCCCGTTTTCCAATAAACTCTCCTCCCTGCCCAATCAGTGGTGATATGCATGAAGAATGCTAATCGCCATAAACAAAAGAAGAATGTGAAAGTGGAGATTGATAGTAAACAAGGACTAAAAATATTGATCTATTTCTCACCCAGACCTATCAAATCGCTTCAGAAGACATGAATTTAACCATGGGAGTCGTGTGGATTACATTTATACTACCTTTAGGAGCAAAAAAGTTGTCACCATCCACTTGCATTGTGAGGACCTACAGAGCTGAAATAGTCTTCTAGTTCTAAAAATATTTATTTCTGTTCAGCAGATGAAAGAAAGCCATATACATCTGAGATTGCATGAGAGTGAGTAAATGAGATGAGATCATTTTTATTTTACGGTGAACTATGCCTTTAATTTCCATGACTTTTTCAGTTGTGTGTGATTTCTGAAAACATCTATTCAGTAATGAATCTTCAGATCGATTTGTGAAACCTTTTGACAAATTAATGAGCAAAAAAAAAAAAAGTAAGGAGGATTTGCTCACACATTGGACTTCACTCTGGCTTGCGAGCAGGTTTTACTCTACACTCTATCCAAGAAAAATATTTAGAGGAAATATTTTACGAGAGAGCTAAAAAAAATTATATTAACTAGAGAAATTTCCATGACTTTTAAGATTCTGTTCATTTTCATGACTTTAAAGCGGAAAGAAAAAACTATTTTAAACTTCCCAGATATTCCCAGGTTTTCCAAGATCATGGAAACCTTCAATATTGTGAGAACAATAATCCTCCTCAAACTTTATTTACAGAATCACTTCACATATATTTTGTTTTTGTAATAGACAAGTGAGGATTAAATCAACTATCAGGTAAGTATCAGGTAATACCTAAGTGATTGTCCATCTGGCAAAGCAGCTTGGGAATATTTTCATTCTTCTCTTCCTCCTCTCTGAGAACTGGGGCCATGTTCCAGATGACCACCTTCCCAGAGTCCTCACCTGTCAATCACAATTTTATTTTTAAATCTCAACTTGACTTGACTCTAAATGAGGATTAAACATGGGTTTCATCATTTGTTTTCAAAATGAAAGCCTAATTTCCATGTTATAGCATACTTATGATAAAGATTGACAGAAGATCTTAAGAGCACTAGAATTTAAAAGTTCACCTTGGCCACCTGTAGCAAACTTAGTTCCATCTGGATGGATATCAACTGAGAATATTGGTTTACCTAAAAAAAAAAAAAAAAGATAAGTGTATACAGTTTATTCATAAAGAGATCAGAGTTAGTTTACCATAGTCAAAGTAAATATGACAATACCCAAGAACACATGAGCCTGAAAAAAACTAAATTAAATTAATCAAACTGAGAGAAATACATCATATAACAGGATTCCATAGTAGTTTAAGAATAAAATACAAATGAGGTCACATTAACAACAAACTTCTTAACAAGCCTTGTACACAAATAAACAATGCTACACCTTTGATTATAATCCACCTCTTAAATTACACAAATTACTTTCAATTTTAACTGGGAAACAATTTAGCCTTTCAACCTTCATCGACCCATGTCTGTCTGCCTGTCTTCTGCAACTTCAAAATGGGTGGTGTGCAAGGATGGCTTCCTAAAAATCAGCCAAACTCAAAAATACCCAGTTATTTCTATTCTTTAGCGCCAAACTGTGTATCAGCGAATGAAAGAGCCCTGCAGAAGAGACCCGACCAGCCTCTACATGACAAAAGCGCAAGTTGAAGCCCCGGATTCCTGCACAAATATATATATATTTATACATACACACACACACACGATCGGGCTACTGTGGAACTCACCATTGTGACTGACCCAACTCGGCTTCAAGAGCTTCATCTCCAGGCTGATCAATTGTAAAACTGCCTTTTGCAACCGCCCGCGATCTCCTTCTTTGCTTCCGAGGGGAATCCTGCCTGCCCGCCCGGCCTCTTAAGTGCTGCGGCTCATCCGTTACTTTGTTGCTCAGTTGAACTTCATTTTTGTCTCTCTTTCTCTCTCGCTCTCTCCCAGTGTGTGCGTCTCTCTCTCATCATCCTCCGAGCGTGAAGCAGCAGCAACTGAACTCACGCCGGAAGTTCGCCGTCTCCTCCGAAGTTCCCTTGGAAACACAAAATGAACTTGTTTGTTCCTTGTTTACATCCATTTATTTAGCGGACTATTTTTCCCAAAGCGACTTATGGAAGAAGAAGAAAAAAAAAAAAACACCACACACACACACAAAGCGATTACAGTATCAAATAATTTCTACAATGGTACAAAGCTGAATCATAAGCTACTAATAATAAAGCATGTACCCAAAGAACCTTTGAGTATTTGTACATGTATTGGTACCATAGGATGTGATGTACCATCATTCATTGCCATACATACCTAACTGTCAACTCGATTTAGTATTATTTATTGGCATATAATGTAATTAGTGCAAAATAAGTCAATGTGCAGCAATGACAGTTTTGCAGAACATTGGCAATCTAGCTGTCAATTTGTCCAGATACTCAGGAGACATTTCATCCCACACTTCCTGTAGCACTTGCCATAGATGTGGCTGTCTTGTTGAGCACTTCTCACGCACCTTACAGTCTAGCTGATCCCACAAATGCTCAATGGGGTTAAGATCCATAACACTCTTTTCCAATTATCTGTCCAATGTCTGTGTTTCTTTGGCCACTCTAACCTTTTCTTTTTCTGTTTAAAAAGTGGCTTTCCCATAATGCCTGCACCCCTGAGTCTCCTCTTTACTGTGGTACATGAAACTGGTGTTGAGCAGGTAGAATTCAATGAAGCTGTCAGCTGAGGAAATGTGAGCAGGGTTGGGGAGTAACGGAATACATGTAACGGGATTACGTATTTAAAATACAAAATATAAGTAACTGTATTCCACTACAGGTACAATTTAAATCATTGGGAATTAGAATACTGTTACATTCAAAAAGCATTTTGATTACTGAAGAGATTACTTTGCATTTTATTGTCATTTGTTTAATTTAAAATGTAGTCCTTTAAGATGGAAAACATTTATATATATAAATGATGCGATCCAAAGTGCATTTAAACAGTGGTGAAACACTTTCTTATGATGTGTTACATTCATACAATCAGACAGAGAAGTAGTTTGAAGCAAGTTTGGAGCAGAAGAAATACAAATAAACCTTGTGTAAATTGTCAGCTTTACGCTAAGCTAAAATGCTATTTCTAGCCATTTTACATGCACGTGTTACCAGCACGGTCATATTTTTTTATCAATAAAATTCACGTTTGATCATAATTTCTTTTTTCTAATAAGACCTTTGAAATTAGGGCAAAAATGTTATTCTTGATAATAATTTTTGTATTTTTTTACTGTAACAATATAAAAAAAATCCTTAAAATAAGATCAATTTCAACCCTGTGTACAAAATAATGATTGACTGATGAGTTTTTAGAGAAAGCTGTTTCTTTTTTTTGCCATTTTTTAACTAATGTTGACCTTAAGACATGCCAGAAATTATGATCCATACTGTGGCAACTCAAAAACAAACACAAAGTCAATGTTAAGCTTCATTTAATGAATCAAATAGCTTTCAACTGTGTTTGATATAATGGCAAGGGATTTTATAGTACTAAATTAGCAATTTAGCATTATTACTCAAGGGTAAGCTGTTGGAGTGATGGCTGCTGGAAATGAGGCCTGTCTAGATTAGATAAAAAATGATTTTTTTCAAATAGTGATGGTGCTGTTTTTTACATCAGTAATGTCCTGACTATACTTTGTGATCAGTTGAATGCCACTTTGGAGAATTAAAGTACCTATTTCCTTCCGAAACATCAAAATCTGTACATTATCCCAAACTTTATATATATATAGTAGTATTAATAATTAATATAAAACAAATAGTGAAAATAGTAAAATTACATAATGCATGGTAAAATTATAATTTAACATCTTGTAACAAAAATAAAAAGTATCATGGCTAATGATGAACAAAATATATATATATATATATATATATATATATATATATATATATATATATATATATATATATATATATATATATATATATAACACTTTCTCAGCATTTTTTAAATCTTGTTTAATGTTAATTTCATCATATGTTAACATTAAACAAGATTTAAAAAATGCTGAGAAAGTGTTGCTCATTGTTAGTTCATGTTAACTAATGTAGACGTAACTAACTAATGTTAAGAAATACAACCTTAGTGTAAAGTGTTACTAGAATAATTTACAAAATTAATTAAAAACATATGTAACATTATTTAAACAAGAGTATATTAAAGGGATGAACTAAAAAAGGTAAAATAAGTCAATTTAAATAGGTCAATAATTGTAATAAGGTAATGTAATAATTTGTATTATTAATATCACAGTACCACGATAGCCTAAGTACTTTTTGTAAGATATGTAAGTGCAGAACATAAGAAAAGATAATTAATTTCCATTCTTTTAAATGGTTATGAAATTGTTAAGTATTCATTGAATTTTTTGATAATTATCATTCAGATATTCTGAGTAAGATTTGCTGTGTAAGATTTGCCAAATCTTGTAAAATAGTTTTCCAAAACGATCAGTTGGAACAAAAATATTTTAATGTTTTATTGACTGATAATAATAATCACCATCATCATCATCATCATCATCATCATCATCATCATCATCATCATCACAACAATAATCATAATCATAATAATAATAATATTTTTACTATTATTATTATCTAATTATTTAAAATTTAATTTATAATTATTTTAATCGGTGGAAAACTGTTTTACAGTTTGCCACGGGGCACTTTTTTTAACCTGAGCTTGAATGAAAGAATAGGCCACACAGCGCCTCTAGAGGAAATATTTGGAATTACTACAATTCCTCAAAAACAGTTTCCCTGCTAGCTTTTTTTGGTTTCACAAGTACAGACAGTGAAAAAAACGAGCCGCAGAAGAACGTCTGCTTTGTTTACATCAGGAGGATGTGGCATAATTGAGACTGTCCTGTCAGTATGGCTCAGGCTTTCCGTGTATGACAACTACAACTTAGACATCAACTAAGCAGGAGCCATGGGCGCATTAACTGGTCTTTCTGTGCTGTTCTGGGTGTTGTTTTGCCCGCTGGTGTCCAGTGAACAGGTTGCATTCGTAGAGGTGTTTCTAGAAGATCATCAGGATGTTTTACAGGGTGAGTTGGTCCAAGGCAGTCTGGAGAACGACCCCACGGAAAACCACAACAAAAAGAAACCTGACCTCAAAGGAGACCTCGTATTAGTAAGTGATCAACGCATGCACACATAATGTATACATTGATTTTGCATATACAGTAGGTTTATTGATTTTTCAATGTGTGCTTATTGTTATGGCTTTAAAATTGAGTTGTAAATCAGCATGGATTTCTATGTCAAGGTTTAGTGGTCAAAGATGTCTGCTGGTAACTAAAAGTTGGGTTTGGTAGGTTGTAGGTAAATTTATATTATCAGCAAATTCATTTGAGTTAAAACCTGAAATGAATGATGACCGGGAATTTCAAAAAGTCATAGCATTTGGTAAGTACTCCTTTAAAGTTCCCTTTTATATATATATATATATATATATATATATATATATATATATATATATATATATATATATATATATATATATATATAATTTGAATATGTTCCTTGAGGTTTACTTTAAATATTTTTAATTTTTTTTTAAACACGCACGCACGCATGCACACACAAAACAGTGTGTGTATATCTGATAAACAAGATTGTTTTCTGCCCTCATTCTTACCCTCTGACAGAACCACTCGGTTTTGGTGCTGTTTCTCCTTTAAGACTTGACAGTGAATGTCCACTGTTCTGATTGGCTAATTGCTAGATTGTTGCTGTTGTGGAGGTGGTCAGATGCAAAATAGAGACATCACAATGTGGAGAAAGAAGAGAACGTGTCATTTTAGCAACTTGGTTTCAACAAATGCTCTTTTTGCAGTGCGGAGGAAGTTTTGAGTTCTGAAACGTACAGTACAGTGACCTCTTATATGTCAAAAGATCAAGGAAAAATGTATTCCTTCTATTATGACCCCTTTTAAAGACAGGATGTTATTCCAATATGTTGCAAAGCGCATCTTGTGTGCTTCAATGGAAGCAAATACATTTGATCTATTGAAACATGTATAAAATCATGAGAACTCACATGAGATGAAGACTCCAGTCATATCAGTTACCTTATAAAAGCTGTTTTATTCTACATGGAGAGGGTCCCCTCATAGGGGGCTGCCGTGTTAGGATCACATGACCTGCCGAATACTACTCTCCTAATCTCAGTAACTGCTGTCAATATTGGACACTTTCATTCATGAATTCAATAAATCATGGCAGACTTTAAATAGATAATTTCTACAATAGCATCGATAACTGAAAACTATTATGTTTGAATGATGCTGCTTCCAAGCCACTAGGTGTCCATGGAATTCTAAGATGACATGTTCAAAAAATACAGAGTGCACCTTTAAACATTTCTTATTTGTATTAGATCTTCATGTTTCTTTGTTTTAAAACATTTCAGAATGTTTCCATTTTTTAATCCCAGATTTTCAATGTGGTCTCAAACTTTTGTACCTCATTGTATAGAAGATTCATGCACATGCTCCTTTTGTTTTCTGTGCAGATAAAAGATGAAGCTCTTGAAACTAATAGTGAAAACAGTGACGGTCAGGATCAGAACCCTTGGATTGGAGTGGTACCTGTGCAAATGGAGGAAGGCACGGTTTCTAGTAACAGCAACCAGGAGTCTTTTGCTGCCTCCATGGTTAATAAGGTATGCACTATGTAGGCTTGGCCGACATTGTGAAGACTAAAACATAATGATTAGGTACCAATAAAACTAACAGCTCTCCTCCGTAGATGAAGCGCGCTCTTGTTTTTGGTGCATCTGCTTTGATCATACTGGCCTTAAACCAGAATACTGTCCGAGAGGTAAGGGCTCAGATGTTCTGTTCCATAAACCTTTAGATGGTGCAATGATGGTTATTAGAAAAGAGGAATTAAAATTAAAGACAAACTGTTCTTCCTCTACAGATGGATCTCTCTCAGGTCCTCTCTAAGCCAATTATTGTTATTCAAACATCAGAAAATGTCACCAAGCTCATTGGAGCACTGCTTAGGTAAGCAGATTTCAACTACATTCAAATGCTGTTGAATGAAATCTACTGATATCATGTGATTGCCTCTTGCCACTACAACCTTCTTGCTTTTACTGAATATAGAAACGAGCCATTTTCTTTCAATTAGGGGCCTTCATGCAACTGCAAAAATCACTTACAAATCTTTTCTACAGGATAGCCTGGTAAGAATCTCTGCTGAATATAAATTCTTATGTTGCTGCTCAGTTTGACTTTGTGAATGTTGCATGCTTGGTATATGGTTCATTAGTGTAAAAGTGTGACATTTCTATGTGTGATGTCACAGGGGGCCACCCTGACCCTTTGGTCCAGCTGTGGGCGATCAAGAAGTGGGCTATATGGAGAGTGGCAGGGGGTCATTTGCACCGGGGAGAACAACTCTCAGGTTCAAGTATGAACACTATGAAGAGACATCACAAATGATCCAGGATTACTGTCTTACACTTACACACGTTTTAGCATAATTTTAATGGTGCACACAGTAATCGTTCTTTTGTCCCTACTGTCCATTGTGTGTCCAGATATACCTCCAGCAGCTGTGGAACACTGTCGTTCTGGTGGCCCTCGTCCTCTCCACAGGTGTCATAGTTCAAGCACGCTGGCAGTACCAGGACAACCAGTTTAATGATGATTCAGAGGTGAACACTGTGGCCTGTTTTATTTTTACAGGTTCATTATGTTCAAGTTACGATTTAAAGTTATCAACTAAGAATGTGAAGTTCTGATGTGAATGAACAACAGTAAGTTGAGACATGTAGGAAATCTAGTCATAAACAGAAGTAATATTTACCATTCAACATTATAACAGTAACATTCAATTATATGTTTATAATTCATAAACATTACCATTCAAATGTTTGGACACCTACTTATTCTTTATTATTACCATTGGTCCACATTTTAGAATAATAGTTATAGGAGTATTCTAGGTTCAAGACAAGTTAAGCTCAGTTGACAGCATTTGTAGCATAATGTTGATTATAAGTCATCCCTTCATTTCTTTGAAAAAGCAAAATCAAGGTGCCAGTGAGGCACTTACAATGAAAGTGAATGGGGACAATTTTTGGAGGGTTTAAAGGCAGAAATGTGAAGCTTTAAAAACAAACAAAAAGCCCATTCATTTTTGTGTTAATACATGTGTATTGTTTGAACTGTAAAGTTATTTAAAGGGATAGCACACTCAAAAATAAAAATTCTTTCATCATTTACTCACCCTCATGCCATCCCAGATGTGTATGACTTTCTTTCTTCAGAAGAACACAAACCAAGATTTTTAGAAAAATATCTCAGTTTTGTAGGTCCAGACAATGCAAGTGAATGGTGATCAGACGTTTGTAGATCCAAAAATCACATAAAGGAAACATAAAATAATCCATTATACTCTAGTGGTAACATTAATATCTTAAGAAGTGATATAATAGGTGTGGTTCAGAAACAAAACAATATTTAAGTCTGTTTTTACTCTGAATCATTACAATAACTTTCAGATATAAAAGTGAAACTAAACAGGCACAAAATGTGACTTTCAGATGTAAAATTAAAAGTGAAAGTGGAGATTTAGAGTAAAAAAGGACTTAAATCTGTTTCTAACCCACACCTATTAGATAACGTCGTGTGGATTAATTATATGTGTCCTTTATGTGATTTTTGAAGCTACGAAGGTCTGATCACCATTCACTTGCATTGTATGGACCTACAGAGCTGAGATATTTTTCAAAAAATCTTTGTTTCTGTTCTGCTGAAGAAAGAAAGTCATACACATCTGGGATGGCATGAGGGTGAGTAAATGATGAGACTTTTTATTTTTGGTAAACTAACCCTTCAAATCATCATTTTGCTGCAGACTCCTAGATTACAGGGTTTACGCCGTGACGTCATCATGGCAACACGGACAAGGTTAGTAAGCAATTTGATCACACTAAAATCATGTGAACATTGTTTACGTCTTGCAGCTATACATTTGAAACAGTATTTTAACGTTTACGGATTGACCCCATTCACTTCCATTGTAAGTGCCTCACTGTGACCCAGATTTGTGCTTTTTTTTTTTTTTTTTTAAATGGAGGGACAAGTCTAAATTAATTTTTGTTGTTAAAATAAAATAAATAAATAAATAAATAATAACAAAAAAAAATATATATATATATATATATATATATATATATATATATATATATTAAAATAAAAATCATAATAATTGTACATTTCTTTATCTTATTTCAAGCATTTATGCGTAAGATCATAAGAAACCCAAGTTCAATTAAGTGTATCTTTGACTGCTAGTGTAAATGATATAAGAAATAAACCCTTTGTCTCACAGTCACACCTCAAGCAGGACATTTTAAAAAGATTATCAGCACTGAAAACTAGGACGTACCGGCAGCCTAAAGTGAGATGTGACCCAACACTTACTCAGCCTGTAGAGACAGACAATTGTGCTGTTTGTCTGGAACAGTACAACAACAACCAGGTCTGGATCTATCCTCTGCACATTTTTATTTTGTTGCTCTGTATATGTATTGATTTTAATTGATTCTACAGAAATCATAAATATGTGACTAATACAGCAAGTTCTGGATCTGTGTGGGTGTGTTTTAGTGTTTGAGGGTGTTGCCGTGCCTCCATGAGTTCCACAGAGATTGTGTGGATCCCTGGCTACTCCTGCAGCAAACCTGTCCTCTCTGCAAACGCAGTGTGCTTGGTGAGTAACACAAATCCACCTCTTACAATTTCAACAATATTTACATAGAAACACTTACCATTTTCTATTTAAAAGGAAGACTGGGGTTAATTTTTACACCGGAAAGACGTCAAAATTTCAATTACTGTAAGGAGTGATTTAAGTCCTATTGTGTAAATTCCTGTTTTCATTAGCCATGGCAATGTTAGTTTCAAGTACCTAGCTCAAAGCTCTCTTAAATTAGGCAATTGGGAATTTTATCCTACAAAACAACACTTAAGAATAAGGTTCCATTTATTGAGGATGTCTTCAAAAATAATGAAATAAATAGTTTTAATTTATCAATTAACATCATACAAAGTCCAGTAAACATAAAAAAATGTGTTTTGTTTGACAACAAAACAGCACCAGTCTTCTAGGTACGCCTGGGCAGTTTTTCTTTGTTGTTGCCAGATAGGATGTTCCAAGCTTCTTGGAGAACTTGCCAAAGTTCCTCTATCTATTTAGGCTGTCTCAGTTGCTTCTGGCTCTTCATGTAACCCCAGACTCACTCAATGATGTTGAGATCTGGGCTTTGTTGGGGACATACCATCTGTTGTCAGCTCCTTGTTCTTCTATTTGCAAAGGGAGTGTGGAAATCTAAAACGGATATTTCCTGCTGCTACACTGAAAACAGAATATCTTTCTCTTACTCCCAGGTAATTTTTACTGAGCTGCATCTGGATGGATTCTGGACTAGGGATTAGTGGATTTGAGTGGTTCTGATGTTTCATGGCAACTTTAACCCTCTTATGTACTGTAAGGTCAGGATGCTTCCATGGTGATGATCTTTGACCTCTCTGAAGACTATGAACCTTGACTTATAAAATTACTCCAAAAGACAGGACTAGAACCTGGTCTGAGAAGTTCTATGAAGGTAGGTCCTTGTATATGGGATCAGATTATTTCTCCACATTATAGTTACATTTGTTCAAGCAGCTCGGCAATTATCTGATCCTACACTAACACTAAAGTCAAATGAACAGCAACATTTGTTTTTAAATGTTTCAGAAAATCTCTTCAGATTAAGAAGGAATCATACATACTAAAATCTCAAGTTTTTGTTTAAACAAGGGTGAGGGGATGGGATGAGTCTGGGTTTGCTAAAGGAATTATTTAAGCAAAAATAAAAAGTTCTCATTTAATCTTCTTTGTGTTGTTTCTAAAGCTGCATGACTTTCTTCCGTGGAACACAAAATCTTTAAGGTTGAATGTTAGTGTCAGTCACCATATACTTTCATTGCAGTTTTTCCCATGTAATTCTGTATACCATCTCTTTTGTGTTCCAGAGAAGAAAGTCATTTGGGTTTGGAAAAACAACATCAGGGTGAGTAAATGGTGACAGAAGTTTCAATTTTGGTGAACGATTCTCTCATCCTTTAAAATACATACGCCAAATAGCATTCAAGCATTGCATACTTACTCAGTATGATACAAATGCATGAAAGGATAAGCATCAGTACTTCAACAAATTAATAACTACTGATAAAAACTATAATGAGAACAGCAGGGAGAGTGACTGTCAAAATGTTACTGTCACTTTTTAAGAGGATATGCTGTAGGGGTTGCATGACTACTGATTTTTAATAGTCGACTAGTCAAGCTAATTAGACAAGTCAAATTCGACTAGCCGTGACGTCATCCATATTTGATTGTAGCCTGGACTACTTGTAGCTGCAGGTGGTTCCCCTCCTCTTGCAGCTGCTTGTTTAGATGATTGCGGGCGGACATGGTATCTAACGTGCAGAATGGGGATGCATTTCACCTTGTCATCATATTCCAACTTGAAGCACTTTACTAACGGTCACCGAATTGTGTTATTGAAGGAACGAACCGCAACCAGGTCAGAAAGTTGTTCTGATGATCATGTTGAAAATCACCAACTAGCTCCAGCTGGCGCCTTTTTTAATAGATTTGCACAGCACTGGTATTTCTGTTATATTTGAAGGCCACTTATATATTGGAGGTTACGGTATCATCTGTGTCATCTTCATTAAAGCATATTTGAGCCACTTCGCTTTTTCAGTGCAGAGGCATCAGTCTCCACACCCGCTGGAAAGAGTCCAAAATGTAGTATGCATGGGAAGTGTAATTTATATTCATGAGTAAAGCGATAACTGATTCCATGATTCAGTAATATTCATCAGCAAAGCGCAACCTGATTGGCCAGATAAGCTATAGCCTAACTCTTAAACCTAACCCTAACAAATCAGGTAGAGCTTTCCTCACTAAAAATAAAGGAGTCTTTCCTACCATCCTATGTTTTGGAAATCCACCAACTGCTGTATTTCCTACATGCACATCTTATAAATCATGTGGAAAAAGACTAGTCGACTTCAGACCTAGTGTCGACTGCAGTAGTTATAATCGACTAGTCTATGCAACCCCTAATATACTGGGACAATAATAGAACATGGTAAAATAGAATCACAAGGCAGCCAAACAGAATATTCAGGGGGCGTTCACACTTTGCTGCAACAAAACAACCAGAAGTCATTAATTATCAACGAGTGACAGAAATTCTTGGCGATGCTACAAAGATGAGCAGAGTTCAACTTAATGCACAGTGATGGTGAAGCTCCACTGGATACCATTGGATTCTGCAGTTAATTGCAACCAACCGTTTAGTGACTTCTGTGATCTCCAGTCACCATTTAAACTGAAAGCGATTATAGGGATAGTTCACAAAAATGAGAATTCTGTCATCATTTACTTACATGTCGTTCCAAACCTTTATGACTTACTTTCTTCAGTGGAACCCAAAAGAAGATATTCTGGAGGGAAAAAAAAGTTTTTGCAATGAAAAGACACTGCAATGCAATGAAATGCTCCAGTGTTGTTTTAGACCCCATTGACTTTCATTGAATAGACAAAAACAGCTTCAAAATATCTTCTTTTGTGTTCCACTGAAGAAAGTAAGATATTTTGAAGCTGTTTTTGTCTATTCAATGAAAGTCAATAGGGTCTAAAACAACACTGGAGCATTTCATTGCATTGCCCTGTCTTTTCATTGCAAAAACATTTTTTTTTCTTCCAAAATATCTTCTTTTGGGTTCCACAGAAGAAAGAAGTCCATACAGGTTTGAAGCGAAATGAGGGTGAGTAAATGTTTTTTTTTTTTGTGAACTACCCTTTAATCGCTGTCAGTATAAATGCCCTTCTAGTTAAATAAAATCCATCCATTTGGAACCATAATCTGGGTTTATGCCAAATCTGAGGAATTTCCCCCCTCCCAGCTATCACGACACATGAGTCTCATTTTATCTCAGGAGTACATCTGCCAAACAGGTGGAAAACCATCAAGTCAAAATCTCAATAAACCCTTGCACTCAGAGGAAGAACAGTATTTGTTTTATGATTCAAATTTGTATTTATTCCAAAAGCATTTATAAATATGCTTCCTGTAAGAAAGTCATTTCTGTTCATCTGCGTGAGTAGAAATATGTTGCTTTACATGGCAAGAGAACTTCGCCTGAAGTTTAAAATCTAAATGAGAAAAAAGCACTCTTCCACCACTCTTCCAGTGTGGCAAACGCTTAAAGCCTAGGGCACGTCATAACTAATTCATTGTCAACCTCAGATTGGGATGTTTTTGAAAATCGGCACATACTTCTTAATTGCTTTCTGAACCTTTAAGGAATAAAATGACAAAACTGGCTCAGATATAGGTCTTATGAGCAATGTGTTGCTCAATTCTTTGCTTCAATAGTGTTATGTACCACATCATTTGTAAAGCTAATACTTAACTTTCTTTTTAGATGCTACAGATGTCTACATCTCAGACTTGATGTTACTTTATTTATTGAATTATACTTAACAGTGCAATAACTGCTTGTACCTCTCCTCTGTTCAATAAACTTATATGTTACAAGGTAAAAGACCTTTGCCTTTTAGCACTTTGGTTTCTTGTCATATGTCGACTGACAGAAAAAAAGAACATTCTTTTATATATATAGATATATATATTAGTATCATTGTTCCCTTATAGACACACCTTCCCGTCCATTTTACAAAGCACTTTACAAACTCAAAAATGGCACGTCACTTTAGACTTCAAAAAATAAGATCATCATCATCACAATGTTTCAATCTGAAAGAAATAAAAGGCCTGTTTAAGAGACCACAGTCTCAATTTGATGCTCCTCTGATCTTATCTGCATGAGCAGCTCAATTTAATCTCTGATACTTCACTCCGGTTCTTCAGTTCACAGAGACCACTATATTTCTGTGCTTTTCTGTTGCTGTTGATGTAAAGGCAGTGTATCAGGAAGGGATCATGCCCTTGTTCCTCTTCCTGTCCGCCATCGTCCTGCGATTATGATTGGCTCCTCGGCTCTTGTTCATCTCTTTCCTACGACGGTCCAAAACGGTCTCCTGCACCTGGCCCTGCCCCTTTGGACCACCTACCACATGATTTGGTGGAGGAGGTCTGTAGCTATTGGGAAAAATGACATCAAATCAACAGGTGACTGACTGAACTTTGTTTTGGAGGTTAGTTAGATAAAACTTCTCAAACTTCTGATTTACCCCTTCCGGCTCTGCATGGCAGCTCTTCTGGCCTCTGCTCTCTCTCTCAAAACAGCTGGGTCCTGAATGAAGTGATCCCTCCTCACAGCTTCATCCTAATCAAAACCACACAGAAAACTGAGACCATTAGGAATCAATCCATCAACACGTTCTGTGCAGGCATGTGATCGGCTAAGCACAAAAAAGCAGGGAAATGTACCTAACAAGTTACATGAACTAACAAATAAAACGACTTCTACAGCACTTAATAATATGGGTTAATGTTAATTTCCAACATATTTATAAAAACATTTTTAAATCCCATTTAGTACATTTTCAAATTAGTTAATTCATGTGTGAAGGTAAATGTAACAATTTCAGTGCAAATATCTTGTCAGTAATGCTGGAATTGCAGTAATCGTGATTTTTAACCTGTCAGCATCAGTAGTAACGGTTCAAAGCCGTTTTATATCCAACCATTTTATTTGTCTTAATGAATTAAAATAAACCTTTCATACTTAAGTCTTAACGGCTAAAATCAAGAGCCTCCGTCTTGCAAAGTATGTGTGTGATGCAAAAGCAGTAGAAGTTTGAGTGAATAAAGCAGTTCCGAGGGAAGTTTTACTGACACGTTTGGGTGAAAAATGTTTGTCGAGAATGCTCCGGGCAGGATGATGTCGATAAAATATGAACCCAGAGGAAATATTTGTTCTTTTTACAGAATGAGACAATTCACTTGGGTCACATTTTTTGGTCGGAAAAAAAATGAATTCCGGATTAATCCGTAAGAATCACATCCCTGACTGTGGCTACATCCAAGAACCTGAAATTCCAGTCCATTACTTATTGTCAACCTTAATGGGCAGACACTCTAGATTTTAAGCATGCAAAATTTCAGACAGCACAAGGAATATAGGCAACAGGCCTTCTGTATTGAATAATAAAAAAATTGATATCATAATATACAATAATTAAATAATCATAACTTTAAAAAAATACATGTACTCTGTGCCGTTTAGATCCTCTACTGATCCAAAGTATATTCACTGCATGAATTTGCATGTCAGAGTTGGTATGCAGTGAAAGAATTCCCGCTTTTGTGCGTTGCATGCATATGAATAGATGAAAAAGTATAGCGTGACTACCCCTAAATTCTGATTAAAATGAAAAAGGAATGTAGATGCTTGATACAATGATCTACAATAATCACACTCAGCCTATGTAAGGGACCACAGTGTTGCCCTACAAACGGAGCATAGTTAAGCCAAACCCATCTGTCACAGGACAGATTATTGTATAAAGCCCCATTCACACCACCAGCAACAAAGCTACATGATCTCAATGTTTTCAGTGAGAGTAGAGCAACGCCCATTGAGACCATTGGTGACAAGATTTGGGCGTGACTAGAGAGATTTATGCAAATTCTCATTCAGGAGTGACTACCAATGAGAGAGAAGGCTGTATAGCTCGTGTCATTCGTCTCCTTACTGGGGTCAAGTGCAGGAAAGACAGAGAAGTTTTAATATCATGAGAGACTTCAACGTTATCATATATTGTTAGAACATTTGTCTTGTTAATGATATGAAGCATTGATGACTGCTGCAGTTTATATAAAAACACTCTCCCTTGCAGAAGGTTCATTACGAGTCAAGAAAACTCAACTGATTAATTATCAAATTAGAATGGAGTGCCAGAAATTGTCGGCATTCTGTATGAGTTCAATTCATTCATTGATAGACATTCATCTTGTTAATAATATGATGCAATGAACATTACTGCAGGTTATATAAAACACTCTCCCCTGCAGACTGTTGATATTAAAAGACAAGAGAACTGATTCCTTGTCAAATAAGAATTCAATCTTAGTTTTACCGACATTACATCTCATCTGATTTTCTAAAGATATGGCCAGACGTGCTATCTACCAATAACGTTAAAGCGACAGTATTATGAACACCCAATTGTAAGTTAACAGTACAGAGACTAGCAAAAACAAGTGAAAAAGTTGCTGGCGGTGTGAACAGAGCTTTAAACAGCCAATTTTGACTAAATGTATAGTTACTGCATTTGCACAGCAGAAATGTTTCAAAATAAAAATCTAAAAGAGAGAGTAATTAATTTGCACCTTGTCTTCTTCCTCTTCTTCCTCTTCCTCTACCACCTGAGCCTGTTTTCCAGTTCTGAGCACTTGTGGGGTAGTGAAAGGCCTAAAGGAAATGAAAGGACAAAGATAATCTACATAATGTGAACTTGAAAAATACTGGTGAGACACAATATAAATCCATAATTTTTATGCAGTAAGGGCAAAAATGCATCTTTACGTTGTTAGTTACATTTTTCTTACTCAGGAAGTTGAAATGTTTCTGCTCATACCTGCGGCTCAATAACTCATCCTCCTCATCCAGATCATTGGCTCCAATTTGGTTGACATCATATGTGTCATCATATTCGTCATCGTAATAGTCCATGGCGACCGCATTATCACGGTCCCCATAGGGGTCTGTCGTGATGGGAATCTCGTCCACCACTATCTGATATGCTTGATATCTGGCTCTTTGCTCTTCAATGTGCTGTTTGTCATTGAGTGTGGCACGCACACTTTCCCCCTGTCTGAAATACACATAGATTTTAAATTCTGGCTGACACAAACCATCTTGAACAGCTTAAGATGCATATTTCATAAACTGATGTAAGTTTATGCTGGACTCGTCAAAGGACTTGCATGAATATTTAACTAAACCGTCAAAGTAAACTAAAACCACAGGCTTATTTACTGCAGAGCAGGATGGATGGGGAAATGTTTCTCTAATTGGGAAGAGTTGGAACTGAATTTTAATATGGGCTCACAGAACTTACCTCCGGCCTTTCCATACACGATTCATGTCCAGTCGGTCACGGTTGAACACATCAAACTCGTCGTCGTCAAACACGTTTGATCTGGAGCTTAAAACTGAAGGAAGCTCCTTCACAGGCCTATAGGGAAACATCACAGAGCCATTAGGCAACAATGAAGTGGAGTTAAGTTGAACCATAAATCCTTCAATACTAAATAATTTGGTTATATCTTACCTGGCCATCGCCCTGTCCAGTTTATCAAGTGATGTAGACAGTTTGTCTTCCAGGATGTTGTTGATGACAAGTTCAGAGTTGTAGCCGTACTCCTCCAAACATGCCAGTATAAATCCCTCTCCCAAATCCGGGAGCAGCTCTCGAATATGAGACAGCATAGACTCCAATTCTCCAGCACTCACTGTGCACACTGCCCCCTATAGCTCCAAAGAAGAAGGAAAAAAGTGGGAAAAAATTATATTTCATTTCACAAGAGGGCAATAAAAACAGCATCTGTATAGAGCAAGATAAGTCATAAAAGTGGGTCTATGTATGGGTGTGTCCACAAGCATTTTCAAAAATAAGGTTTTTATGTTAAATATTTGCAAATTACATTTTAATAAAGTCTGAACTCACATTGTCTCCCTTACGAGGAATGTCAGGCATTGCTTCCGCTCCTATCAACTCCTCACTGACTCCCATTGCTCCTGCTTCTATCTTCTGGGAAGCTCCTTTGTCTCTGACAGATTTGGTCTTGACCCCTGCACTGTGATTGTCTGACGAGATTGCAGAGGGGAAGCTTCTCTTCTTCCCCACACTCTCCCAGGCAGACTCTACACCCTGCAAGAGGTAGGACGTCCTGGTGTCATCTCTGAGCGACAGATCAAAGGGAATAACAGAAAATCATACAACCCCAATTTTGCAACAAGCTCCAAAAATGTTGGGACAGTCGAGTGTTTACCAATGTGTAACATCATTATTTCTTCTAATAACACTTAAGCATTTGCGCAAGTTTGTTAAGTTTAGTAAGTGGAGTTTTCCCCCATTCATCCATTATGCAGGTCTTCAGCTGCACAATTTTACAGGGTCTTCATTGTCAGATTTTGCGCTTCATAATGTGCCACACATTCTCAATTGGAGACAGGCCAGGACTGCAGGCAGGTTAATCTAGCACCTGCACTCTATGTTTATGCAGCCATGCATTTGTAATCCGGGCAGTATGGTTTGCCGTTGTAGAAATTTAGATTTTAGCTAAATTCGAATTCTGAGGCCGGTACAGAAAAAAATGGCAGTTTAGGCACTGAATTGATGTGTTTCAAGAAAATGAGCATCGGCATCAGTCCCTAATTATGAAGCATGTGTAGAAAAAGCTGTCTGAATTTGTAATTGTTTTGACTGGAATAATTTAGTTTGTTTTCTCTGAAGTATCAGCTTGAAAGAAGTCAGTGAATGAAACCTTTGCTTCCCATTTTATTTCTTGTAATCCAAACATCAGCCTCAGAGTTTCACCATAATAAAGGATACAAATGTGGAAAGGCCTGCTGAAGGAGACTGATGTCATCAGCTATAGGAAACTGTTCATCATAATCTGCAAGGAATCTGAGGTATAAAAAGAAAAACAATGCATTGACAATCTAGTTTAGTCATAGGCTACAGTGGTTTACATATACATGCATACACAGATTGACACTGCTTACAGCTGGTATTAAGATGCGTTTAAGGTGATCTGTTCACATGTGGTCAGACTCGATGCTAAATACAGGGCTAAACTGTTTTGTGATCGGATAACAAAAGCCACATACAAAGGTAGTCAAAAACGTATGTGACCACATCGCATCTTAGATGTAAACGTTAATCCGTCCTGAATGCGTCCCTGACAGCAGTGAAGTGCCACCCCTCAACCTGTCAATCAACCGCTGTGTAAGAGGTTAGACTTTAGTGGTTATGAGCGATTTAAAAAGAAATAACCGTCTGATCAGAACATTTTTAAAAATTGGACACATACACAACTTCACGGATCTTCTTCAGTGTCTGAAATCAACATGCAGAGACACAGATGAGAAGCACGGACATCTGAAGCTCTTTTAATACAAGTAATCAACTAAAACAGAGAGTTTGCCTTTAAATGTTGAGTTTGTGCTTAGATTACATTTCAGATGCATCTGGGAGACACAGTGCGGCGTTTATATTGATTATTTTGTTTAGTTTCATTTTTTTGTGCTTTAATACCATACAGCAGTAACCTAGCGATTGATGTATGTCGTCATGATATCAGAGACCCTCCCCTCGAAATCCGAACACAGGTGGTCACAGGAGATGCATTTAAGCGGCCAGGCATAAACAACGGTGTGCCTTGCCTGATCATATGTGATTGGATCACCTGAGACGCATCTTAATACCAGGTGTAAACGGGGTTAGTGAGACATCTCTGCAAATTCACCTTTTCTCTTGAAGGAAAGCTGTGAAGGTCAGTAGAAGGTCTTCTACAAAGGATTGCATGTTTTCAGAGCTGTGAAAAATGAATGAAACTTTGTAAGTACACAAAGAAGAGGCCAGGGATATTTCTCTTTCAAAAAATGTGGTCAATAAATATGTTTTCTCCTCACCCCTCCAATATGGGCTGTAAACATGTGTGCTGGAGCAACAGATGAGCGATCTCCACTATTTTCTTTCTGGAATGAGACACTCGTCTCCACAAGTCCTCCTGTAAACTAAGATACATTGCAACTAGTTCAACTAACATGTACATGTTTCTAAACAAATATGTGAGAATGGGTAAGACATAAGTTTGCCATTTAAACCTTTTATTGAAATTTCTCTTTTTCACTGCTTTCTCCAGATCTGGAACAGCCATCTCATAGAATGTTGATAATCTACATTGAGAGAAGCTCTATGAATTACTTCTAACATTGTGTTAGCATTATCAGGTATGAGTTTTTGCCCTTGAGGAGACTGAATGAATTAAAATTTGAGACAGTAATGTGGATGAATTTGTGACACCTGTTAAGAAAATTGTGCTGTTTAAAAGTTGAACAAGCCTCAGGGAAGATGTCCAAGAAAGAGTGGACAGTGGTGCAAGTGTCACACAGGTACAACACAAGGTCTGCAAGCTCCTATGAGACAAACACAATATATCTAAATATATACATGCAAAGATGATGTATTTGTACAATAACACAATGCAATCAAGTAGTGATATTCCCTTTAAGCCAAAATAAAATGAGGACACTAGCTATTAGTGGGTGATTCTTTTCAGAAAAGAAAGAGTGGACAGATATGGAGACATAAGCCCTATTTGGACGAGACTAGTTTTCCCTGAGGAGGTCAGGGAAATTTGTTTCACAGATGTACTTAGTGATTTTAATCCCATCTGAACAGGCGGTGTTGTTCTCACACAACCTCTGTAAAAAATTTCAGAGCAAATTACCTTTTTTTCCGACAAACTCAAAGATGCTCTTGAGAAATCCAATCCCGTCTGAATGTGAATGTCTATGATTGCTGATATTGAATTGTCACAAAGCCTTTCCTTATGTATTTTGACCTACATGAACTACAGTTAAGATTTTACTTGTGTGCCAATCTTCTGCCTGCTGCACACCTTTCAATATGGATGTAGATTTTTAGCTATCCATTGAAAAAATACGAGAGATTAAAAAAATTAAAGAGCCTTAATTTCTCAACTCAGTTACGTAATGTTATAATTATAGAATTCACAGATAATTCTTTATTTCAATTATTTCATAATTTATAATGTTTCAGTAATTAAAATTCAATCAATACATTCAATAATTACTTAACATGTATTTTAAAAAAAAAGTTATTTTAAATTTAAACAGATAAAATTTATCACATAAATTAATTCAATGTGTTCAATCTTCTGTAACACCCACATCTTTATCCGAATCAGTACATGAAATCACAAATGTCGGGTGATAATAATTGTTGTTTAGAAAACTAATCCCATCCGAACAGGACTAAAGACAGAGAAATTGTAATAAGAGGGTTTTTTTTTTTTTTTTTACCTCCTCTGGCATGGCAATGGCAGTGAAGCATTTGTTTGCATTCAGTTTGAGGGGTTGACTTGCACCTGCCTCATCTGATTGAATTCCACACTTTTGTAAAATGGTATCAAACACCTAGAATACACACACGCACACACAAGCTTTTTCAACAGGCATCTAAACACTTTGAAATATTGATGACATCACAGGATCACAACCTACCAGGATAATGGAAGGTAAAGTCTCATTCAGGTCTCCATAATAACTGGGTTGTTGTGAGAATATGTTCTCTATAAAAAGAGAGAAAAAAGCTTTTTTAATTTTAAATGTTGAAGCACACACTTACAAAGGTGTGCTAGCACACATTTTCAAATGTTTGTACTTACCGATCATTTTGTGAAGCAGTTGTGTATTCCCTTTTCCAAACAGTACACACAGATCCAGGATTTTGGGAATGTCAAATAAGTAGTTATTGTAAATAATCTCTGCAAATACGGCAGGGGTAATGAAGTTTTCCTGTATGGGTTAAGAAACCTTTTGTAAATGTTTATACAAAACTAAAAACACATTCATCTTGGTCATTTTGAGGCATGTGAATTGTTTTTCTGATTAGGTCATGTGCTAATCCACATAAAATGATTATTTTTTTTAAACTGCAACAGATTGTGCACCTTAGACTCTTTGTGTGTAGCCATCCTGAGGAAGACCATGAACACAGAGCGGTGAATGTTCCTCTGCATGTCGGCTAAAGCTGGAGTGGACGACAGACAAGCTGGGTCCAGACTACGAGGTGCGTGTCTCAAATAAGAGTCCAAACACCTCTGTAACGACTCATCAAATACCACCTTAAGAGAGAGAATAGACCATATGTTGCCACATGAAATAATGCAACTGGCCTGGCAAACAAAATTAATTCTTACCAAGGGCCATATGCACAGTGCTAAAATGTTTAATATTAAAAGAATGTAATAGCATAATAGTCTGTCTTCGTCACATGTGTGTGTGTGTTTATGTTTGTGTATATATATATATATATATATATATTAGTCTTATTGTGTATTCTATATATACTTCATTTTCTATCCAATCTTTTTTTTTTTTTTTTTGTATTATTATCTCTGTCTTGTTGCTGTTTTGTATTGTTGTGCGCTGGAAGCTCCTGTCACCAAGACAAATTCCTTCTATGTGTAAGCATACTTGGCAATAAAGCTGATTCTAATGTGTGGAAGAGAAATAAAGTTCCTTAAATGTTCCCATTAGTAAATGCCTTGTAGATATTCTGACCTGACACCAGAATTTGTCATGAGGTAATGCCAGCAACCACTCCAGGTCCTCAGAGATGAAATGACCAAGCTCCAGGAACTCCTCCACAAGTGCAGATGTGCCATCCTCAGGTGGAGGTTTATAAGTTAAGAAACATCTCTCCTCCTTACGGTCAGGATGCTGATGGATGAGATCCAGACCCATTTCAGGTGACAAAAACTGGACTACAGTGAAGGTTCTAATCTAGTATGCTTTTGCACCTAAACTATTTGATAGAGAGTACTAAAGTATGCAGGTGGATATAAAACAATGCATTCATTCACCAGTGCTGGTAAGGTGCGTTCTTTGCCTTTAGGTCCAGAGGGCTCAGTCACATGCAGTTCGTCTAAAGGCACTCTCGCACATGCCATTTTTACCTGCCCAAGAAGTACAGAAAATTAACACATGAGGTCTGTTCTTAGATTTTAAATTAATTATGGCAAGATTACGTCGCCATACTGTCAGCAACATGGGTAAATAGTTAGCCGAGATTTGAAAGGCCGTTTACGAAACGTGATTAGGGATGGTTCACATATGGTTCACGTTTATTCGTGAGCCTCGAGAGGCACCAAACAATGTTCTGATTTGTGATCATTTTGACATGGCCACGTTGTACAACACAAGAACTGAGATCCACATGAAATGTTGACAACACCAGAAACCTTCTATTACACTATTCTAAAACAAGCGGCATCTTACACTACACTTTAAGGCTGTTAGGTAACTAAAAGATGACTGACAGGCTATTTTGTTAGCGACTTAGCTAATGCTGCCCGTTTCAGTGAGCTCGGCAAGATTAAGCACAACCACATCACAGTAGTTGTCATCATATAAAAAAATATATATTAGTAAAATACTGACATCAATTATACAGCCGAAAACGGCTGTCTACTTCTAAAACTGTCAAAGAACCACAACAACAGGAAAAAGTCTCCCAGAAAAAAGTTAGCTTCTCTGCTTATGAAAGACAATAATGACTCCTGTTTATCTGGAAATACAGCTTCGATTAACATTTTTTTAAAGTAAAAATGATAAAAAGATCTCACCTCTTTTATACAAAATCCTTTAACAGATGTTTAATAGCTCTAACACAATACGTCACATCCATCTGCGAGGATATCCGGTGAGGTCGTGCTGACAAGTTTTCAAAATAAAAGCCTGTAAAATAAATGGGATGTTCTAGTTTCTAATGTGTTCAATAAAGTCCAATGGGATTTAATAAAATGTTCACGTTTTGAATGTGTTCCACTCATCACAACAAACTGCTGCAGTTTCTTTACATTACACATCTATATTGAAAGCTTGAAAAGGAAGCTGAATCATCGCTTGCCAGAAAAGTCCGAATTTACGAGAGACAGCACCACATTTGATATGACATATAACTATATATATATATATATATCGTTTATATATTATAAAGTATTATACAATTATTTATAATAAAAAATTGGGGAAAAAAAAATAGTAGTGTAATTTCAAAGAGAATGTATGAGAAAATGCCACACAGCTGAGAGATAAATACTTCTTTGAATATTTAAAACATATACAACTTTCTGCTGAAAATTGCTGTAATTGAAGACAGCAAAAACTATGTTTTAACTCAGTAAATTAAATTAGACTCAGTAACTACCAAAGTTTGATAATCAGCACATAGTTTTTACTTGGCGATGACTCGCTCACAGACAGAAGTCACATCCGCTTGACCGGGTAACATCTCCGGTTACACATGTAACCACGATTCCCTGAGATGAAGGGAACGAGACATTGCTCTAAGCCAGTGGTTCCCAAACTTTTAACAGGCATGTACCCCCTGAGACATTATAGATCTTCCGGAGTACCCCCAACACCACCAATTGTTAACAACAAGGTTTTTTTTATTTAATAATATTTATTTTTATCAATTTTGTCGAGAATAGTGAATAGAATCATAAAAATATGATACAAATCTCATCAAAAGTCAACATATGATACAAATGTGCTGAATATAATGATTTTAAACAGATATGAACCCAATCTCCACTCTCAAATATTTTGTTAATAGAAAAAGTGCGATCATGTCAGATCAGAACGCCAATAAAATGTTTACCCGGCAAAGCTTTAAAGCACGAGCAAATAATGAACTTTTGTGATTGCGAATAAGTGCAGTGTCATGTGAGTGTAACTCTACCGCTGCATTAACATGTGAAGTGAACGTAGGCTACGTCGAGTTTTATAGTATTGGGACTGAGGACCCAGAACTGTAGCTGATAGAATGTGCGCT